>NW_026873963.1:0-15506 GCF_032173495.1 Musca vetustissima
CTGGCGCCGCATAGCTTACCACTGACCGGCCTATTGCTTTATAAGAGGTCAACAAGGTTTCTTTGTCAGCGCCCCAAGTGCTGCCGGCTAGCGACTTGAGGACCTTGTTCCTACTTCTCAGCTTATCGCATAAAGCAGTGGCATGCGCGGACGACTTGAAAAGGCTGTCGAACGTTACTCCCAATATCTTGGGGTAGTTGGTGGTCGGAATCAATTCACCATCGACCATTATGTTCAGCGGGAGCTTCATTTCAGCCGTCCATGTGGTGAACAGTGTGGCTGTTGATTTGGTGGCGGATATTTTCATATTCCTCAGATGGAAGTAGTTAACAATATCAGCTATGTAGATGTTTAGCCTCTCACATATATCATCAATAATGGGACCCGACGCCATGATCGTGCAATCATCCGCATACATCACGATCTCTATGCCGTCCGGTGGTTGTGGAATATCAGAAAGGTAGAGGTTAAACAGTTCCGGAGATATCACCCCTCCTTGGGGAACTCCCTGTTTCACTCTACGGGGTTTAGACTTCCTGTTTCTGAATTCCACATACGACTGGCGTCCACACATATAGTTGACTACCCAACGTTTCAAACACGGTCGGAGATTCGTCTTCTCTATATCCTCGAACAGCTTGGCATGGTTGACGGTATCGAAGGCCTTCGATAGGTCAAGTGCCACCATAACTGTTCGGTTGCACGGCCTGTTCTGGTTGAGTCCTCTGCTAATATGTGTGGAAATGGCGTGTAATGCTGTTGTTGTACTATGCATCTTACGGAATCCATGTTGGTATTGGGCAACTGGAAAACTGCTTCTCAGCGATGGGAGGAGTAGCGCCTCAAGTGTCTTCGCTACCGGCGACAGGAGTGAAATCGGCCTGTACGATTCACCCCTGCTGGCATCCTTGCCTGGCTTCAGTAGCGGGACCACCCTGCCTATTTTCCAGGCTTCAGGAACTATGTGGGTGGTTAACGACAAGGCTCTATGAACTGCCGGTTAAAATAACTCGCGCACCTCTTCGGGTCTGTTACAGTTACGTCGTTAAATGTAACAGCCGTCCTGTCATCTTTCCTTCCAGGATTCGAGAGTGACTTAACCGTTGCCCACAATTTACTCGTTCCGGTGGCAATGTTGCATTGCTTCAGGTGGTCTAGCCACTTTTTCCTTTTATGCTCGCATACTAATCTGTTGACTTCAAGGGTAAGCTCTCGCACCCTTGGGTCCTCAGGAGTAGTACGACGGAGCTCATCACGCTCATTGGCCAATACCGTTGCTTCTGCTGGGAAGTTAGGTCTTACTTCGGGTATTCGACCAGCAGGTATGAAGCGAGCGGCAGCAGTAGCGATGATTTTGCGGAAATTCCTCTCAGCTACCCGTGGATCTGAGGGAGTGGGCAGCTCTCTGAAGCGGTGATTGGTAAACTCTCTGAAGCCAGGCCAATCAGCTTTCCCATGGTTCAGGAAAGTACGGCTTTCAGAGGTTATGAAGTCTGGTGGTCTGTTTACGGAGACGATGATCGGAAGGTGGTCTGAGCCTAGTGAAACGACGGGTTGCCAGGTTACGTCATTTATCAGACCCGGTGCCACAATGGTGATGTCTGGCGAGCTGTGGCAATCTCCTCTAATCCTCGTGGGGGCATCCTCATTAACCGTGCAAAATGTTGAGCTATCAATTTGCTCAGCCAGCGCTGTACCCCTCTGGTCATTACCTAGGACGGAATGCCATAATTCATGGTGGGCATTGAAATCCCCTAGTACCAGGCGGTTATTACCTTCTAAAAGCGGACTGATATCCGGTAAATAACGCGGTGTACAGCTATTCATCGGCGGTATATAAACATTGAGCACCTCTACCTCGGCAGTTCCACACTTGACTGCTACCCCCATACATTCCATGTATGGGTCACTAGAGTCTAGCTCAAGCGAGATAGGTCTGTACTGGACAGAATGGTGTAATAAGAATGCGAGTCCCCCACCTCCGCTTCTGGTACGATCCTTCCGCACAACGTTGTAACCATCGCAACGCTGCAAGCTACAGTTCTCAGTTAGCTTGGTTTCTTGGATCGCACCGACCATTATTCTCTTGCGACTCATAAAATCTACAATTTCGCTGATTTTGTTGCGAAGACCGTCGCAGTTGAACTGCAAAAACGATGCATTTTCAAGGCGCGGAACAGCAATATGTGGTGTTAAATGCTGCGCGTTTTGCTGTTGGGGAGACTGCGGGGGTGTCTCGTACTCCGACGATGACGATTCGGATGATGAATCGGACGACGACTCTTGAGACACACTGGGAGACGTGCTAGCGCAGCATGAAGCAACGTAACTCCTTTCGCAGTACTCCTGGATCCTGTTCAGTCCAGAGCAGCCTCGAAAATGCACCCATTCTCCACATCCATTGCATCTCACCGAGACAGATCTGTGGTGGATGCGGTTTCTGCAAACACTGCAGAACCAAGGTCCGGGGTTACTTTCAATCCCGGCACGGACCAGTAGGGTTCGGAGCAGGCATTCCGGGATATAATGCCGCTCCCATGACAAAAATGACGAACACGAACATGTAATTGTTGATGTGGCAGCCTCTGGTCGGAGTCCATCTCCGAGTCAATCCGGTACAAAGAACCAGCTGCCGTGGGATTGTTTTCCAGAGGTAGGTATTTTTACCCTAATTATGGGGATATCTTTTTTTCTTGGGGGACGTACCCGGTTATTTGACCCGGGAGTTCGGGTACGAGTACCCGGTTATATCCGGTTCTACGGATCCGGTTAATATAATATGGGCATCATTTTAAAGGTTATAAAAATACCTTTCCATTGAGTGGTAATATGATGGGGTTATCTCAAACCATTTTGGAGATATGGTCAAAAAAACTAGGTTTTGGTCCCTGATTTGTTTGAAAAACTCCCTAAAAGTCGAACTTGGGTCCATTATAGTCCCTCTCCAAACCAGACCCAAATGATAGACCACGATCAAAAGATATGGGCCTTAGAACCCTATAAAAACAAGGAAAATCTTTCTACATGACATAATCTGCTTTTAAATAGCATGGTGTTTTTTTGGGTGACCGGCCTTCGGCCGGGGATTTAAGACTTTCTCCTATAGACAGATGCCAACACCGGCTAACGCGGCAGAAACTCCTTCTAAATAGAATATTTTTTTTGTGTAGCCGGCCTTCGGCCGGGAATTTAAGGCTTTCTCCCATGGACAGATACCAACACCGGCTACGCGACAGAATCTCTTATTAAATAGATTATTTGTTTTGGGTGACCGGCCTTCGGCCGGGGATTTAAGACTTTCTCTATGGACAGATGCCAACACCGGCTACGCGACAGAATCTCTTGTTAAATAGAATATTTTTTTTGGGTGACCGGCCTTCGGCCGGGGATTTAAAACTTTCTTCTATGGACAGATGCCAACACCGGCAAACGCGGCAGAAACTCCTAAATAGAATATTTTTTTGTGTAGACGGCCTTCGGCCGGGTTTTTAAGACTTTCTCCTATGGACAGATACCAACATCGGCTACGCGACAGAATTTTCTTGTTTTTGTAGGGTTCTAAGGCCCATATCTTTTGATCCACAACAGATACAGCCACATATAGCACCATTTTGGAAAGGACAAATTGTAGTCTATCATTTGGGAGTTTAGGGAGTTTTTTTTTAGGGAGTTTTTCAAAAAAATCGGGGACCAAAACCTAGTTTTTTGACTATATCTCCAAAATGGTTTGAGATAACCCCATCATATTACACTGGAAAGGTATTTTTATAACCTTTAAAATGATACCCATATTATATTAACCCGATCCGTAGAACCGGATATAACCGGGTACCCGTACCCGAACTTCCGGGTCAAATAACCGGGTAACCGGGTACGTCCCCCAAGAAAAAAAGATATCCCCATACTTTGGGTAAAAATACCTACCTCTGGAAAAAATTTCAGACAAATCTGATCGTTTTTACTAAACTAGAGTTGAGCCAAATTATATATATATATATATATTAATATGATTTAATAAATTTAAAATTAAAAAAAAGTTCTCCTGCGCTGGGATTTGAACCTACGACCCAAAGTTTAAAAAATCAATTGTCAAAAAACCAACGGGCTTACCAACTGAGCCATCGCACTTTCTTCACGTAAAGTAATACAATGCTTGTTTTGTTTTCGTTCCAGTGAGATCAGTAGCTTTTCGTTGCTATGCAACAACAACAAATAGCGATTGTTACATTTTTGTTTTCGTTATGGTGTTTTTACACGATATGCATTTTACATATGTGCTGTCACTTATTTCATCCATATGTAATTCCTTATGTGTGTCAAAATTAGCGGCGTACACAAAACATTTATTGTTGTGTTAAAATCGGCATATGTATTTTACATATGACATAACCTATAAACAAAAAAATCACTTTTATTTTTTCTTAAATGAACATCTTTTTTATTAAACACCTACAAACGAAATAATAATTTGTAATTATTGCCTTTTCATCCTTTTCTTTGACTTGCAATTGAAATATTTTCTTCCAAGAATGTGTATCATTCAAACAGCTGATTTCCTTATGTTTCACATACGAATATAGAGCGCGTCCTATTCGGAAAAAATACATATGTAATTGTATATCGTTTTGACACATTGAAATTTCCGTATGTTTCACATGACGAGTTCGATTTCCATATGCAAAAAAGTAACAGCACATATGTAAAATACATATCGTGTAAAAACACCATTAGAGTCTAAACGCAACCAGAGAGTCACGAGTCAGCGTCATATTTTTTCGCCGGCGTGAAAACCAAACGAAAGAGTTAGCGTTAGCGGCACAAAATGTCAATTATTTGTTTTCATTTTCTGACAGAAAATTTTACGTTGTGCAAACCAAAATCAATTTATTATTTAATAAACAATAATGTCAAGGAACTTGGATAAAATTATCGAAAAAATAATTTTTCTTCCATTTTATTATTAATTCGTTAAAAAACATCCAAAATCTTTGAAAATATTAGTTTTTTTTTTAACAGCACTGCCATATGTTTTGATATAAATTCTTATTGAAATTTGGTAGCACTGCAGATTTGTACCTTAAATATGGCAACTCAATTGAGAGCAAGAGAGAAAATTTGAGTATGACGCTGAGCAAAAATTAATTAAATCTGTTCTAGCGTCAAGCCGCTAGACGCGAACGTCAGCCGTCGCGATTTCCCGTTGCCTATAAGAAACACACGGCAAACGACTGTCGCTGACTCTAGACTCTATGGTTGCGTTTAGACTCTTATGTGTTAAATCCACACACGCACAAGTATAAAGAGCTATAAATAGATCATTGGAAAACATGTGACATTCAAGAATGCAAGAAGGAAAAATTGTACAGTCCAATCCGCTTAATTGAAAGTGGACGAATGCAGTGAATTTGTTTCATTATCCGAGCGTTTCAATAATGACACGTCCGAATCATTCATATATGTTTCATTTAACCGAAGTTCAATAAATTGGGTCAATAATTCTGGTAATAAAATGCCAGCAATAAATCGAATTTTTTAAACATTTCATTTCATTACATTGTCCACTAAAAGAGGGAATTTCCTCCCAACAGCATAAAACTTTCAGAATTTCAAATTTTTTTTTGATTTAGCAGTCAATGTTCCAAAATTAGTCACCACATAAAAATCCAACGCATTTCAGTTGCTTTAATTTTGGCCAAGAGTGCATGACAATAACAAAAAAAAAAAAAAAAATGGTTATGGGATATAACTGGCATATGGTCTAGGCATAAGTTCTTAAAGTACTCCTCGAGACCTTTCATTTAAGCCCAGTTTCACACACAGTGGTCTTTACAGGATTTCAGGATATTTTCAGAAAGTCGTCCAATTTGGTTTTCTGAAACGGTTTTGGAATATAACTGTTATATTGTCTTAAAGTACTCCTCGAGACCTTTCATTTAAGCCCAGTTTCAGCCGCCCATCTTTCATAATTTTCGCACAGTGGTCTTTACAGAAATTCAGGATATTTTCAGAAAGTCGTCCAATTTAGCTTTCTGAAACGGTTTTGGCCCATCTTTCATAATTTTTACAAAACATCGCATTGAACATACCGGTTCTGAATATAATCATCTCTCAAAGTCTGAATGAAATTCTCAGAATCTCAAATTTTAAATCTCAGCTAAAATTATTTCTTTTAAATTATATCGAAATGCTTCTAATGTCATAAATTTGTTGAAAGTATGATTTGAAATTTTTATCAGTTGACCCTGAAATACCCAAGAGGCGCAGTGTATTTTTTTTTCTTGAAATAATATAAAATAAAAAAATCTCAGAAAAGGTACCAAAGTCGAAGAATTTAGTTTTCTTAAATTGTACTTAAATATGTAAAGTAACGGCAAAAAGTAAAAAGAAAGACCACATTTGTCATTTTTTCTTCATGTTATTAGCATAAATACTAATTTAATGGCATATACTGCAAAAATAAAAACTGCAATAACAAAAATGTTGCGTGCATGACTAGAAAAATCCTTGGCGTTTCAAGTTCAAAAGTTTCACACAATTCGCAGAGTTTTCCCATTATTAACAATGATATCAAAAGTCATGTATATTTGAACTCGCGAGAGTAGCCGCTCTATTGTGGCTTTTGTCTCAAAAGATAAAAACCGGAGACTCAAACATTTTTTTTACCACTGATAGTACTCCTTAAGTACTATGTGAATTATAACAAATGTAACTGTGTTTGAATTATTTAATATTTAAAGTTTTTTGCCTCCGAATATCGTGTATGTCGGATAATAGTTGTGGATATTTTTCAAAGTACCTACATTCATTTGCATATTTTTATTTGTTCGTCATACCTTTACTATTACTTTTCTATTACAAAACATTATGGTACATCTGGTTCAAAATTGTGTAAACATTATGGTACCGTTCCATAGTGTTCTGTATCGTACCATGGTGGATAGGTTAGGTTAGGTTTGGGATGTACGGCTGTTGTAACAACCGTCCACTCGGAAACTATGTCCATTGTGATCATCCTTTATGTATAGGTGTACCTATAAAGAGAAAGAAGAAAAGATAGTGGAAGAGTAGAGAGAGAGGTAGTCAGAATAGGTGGGAGCGGAAGAGACATTATTTTAGCCAAGTCAATTTTTTGACAAAGCCTAGAATTAGGTTAGGGTCTATTTTGGAGAAGAAGACTAGATTATCAATTTCATAACATCCAAACTGTTTATGTCTTCTGCTGATCAGCGATGGACATTTGCAAAGGATGTGCTCAATTGTTTCCACTTCTTCTTCATCCTCACATAGACGACAGTAATCCTCTCCACTGGAGTCCCACTTAGAAGTGAGAGATCTAACTTTGCAGTGACCAGTAATGATCCCCACAACGATCTTAATCTCCCTCTTGTTGTGATGCAGCAGCGAAGACGTTCTTTTATGAGAGAATTCTGGCCAGATAGATTTAGAGATTCTGCATGCAGGTTCCCTTAGCCATCTGTTGCCGACTACCTCGCAATAGAACGCGCGGATTCTGCCAATGAAATAGCTAATAGGGGGTTTCACAGATCTCTCAATCAGAAGACTGGACGACTGTGACCCCCCTCGAGCAAGCTCGTCGGCTATCTCATTCCCTTCAATATCGTTATGTCCTGGAACCCAGCATAACCCAACTATTTGACGTATATCATTCAGAGCGTTCTTACAATCATGAACTGCTTTCGAGTTTATAGTATGCGACTTCACCGCTTTCAGGGCCGCCTGACTATCTACGTAAATAGTCACCGGTCCTGTAAAGTCTGTATTAAGTGCTTTTACTATCTCGGCCGCTTTCGTGATTGCAAGAATCTCTGCTTGAAAAACGCTACAATCATTGTTGAGTTTATATGAGTTTCGTATACCTAATTCCCTGCAGTAGACGCCTGCGCCAGTGCCTTCTTCCATCTTGGACCCGTCTGTGAAGATTGACAGACCTGGCAGAGGTAGGGAGCCACTAGTCCAGGATTCCCTGTTAGGAAATTCGACTTTAATGTCATTAAAATCCCTGTGGGGGGGAATATAATCACTGATATGACTATCCCCCCTAAAAAGGTCATAACTTGGCGTTATGTTTAGAATGCTGGCATGACCATAGTTCAGCGATTTCAAGGCATCTGTTTCCCGGAGTCTCAGGGCACACCTAGCAGCCTGGAATTTGATCAGAATGTCCAATGGTTGGAGATTCAAGATTGCGTTCAAGGCTGCTTGTGGTGTGCTTCTTAATGCTCCAGTGATCAGAATTGAAGCCGATCGCTGTACTAAGCTCAGTCTTGTCAGCAGCTTCTTTTTATTCACCCCCTGCCACCAGACAAGACATCCATAGGTAAGTATGGGTAAGACAATCGTCGTATACAACCAGTGTATAATTCCGGGTCTCAATCCCCAACTCTTGCCTATGGAGTTCTTGCATGAATAGAGTGCCATCAATCCCTTCTTAGAGCGTTCCTCGACATTCCTATTCCACAGTAGCTTGCGGTCTAGGACAGTGCCAAGATATTTAGCTTCATCAGAGAGGGTTAATGTCACTCCACCAAGTGATGGTACTCTTCACTAGGAACTTTGTATTTCCTAGTGAAGAGTACCAGTTCGGTTTTTGTGGGGTTTACACCAAGACCTTTGGTGCAAGCCCAATTTGACAGGGTTGAAAGAGCACCCTCCAGGATGTCTGATATTGTCGTAATAAACTTACCCCCAACCAACAAGACTACATCATCGGCATAGGCTACAACTTTTATCCTGAGATGATTGAATTTCATAAGTATCTCATTTATCACCAGAAGCCACAAAAGGGGGGAAAGAACTCCACCCTGAGGTGTGCCTCTGTTGACAGATTTCCTCACGGAACTCTCTCCTAGGGATGAGTTGATAATTCTGCTTTCCAGCATTCTATCAATCCATTCCGTAAGGAGTGAGGGGATACCTATGTCTACGAGAGCAGAATGGATTGCCTCTAGCTTCACATTGTTGAAAGCTCCTTCGATATCGAGGAATGCTGCCAACGTGTAGCCAGATGACTCCATATTCTTCTCGATGTATCCAACCACCTCATGCAGAGCTGTATCCACTGATCTGCCCTTGATATAGGCATGTTGGGATTTACTAAGTTTATTACGGTCAATGGTATCTCTAATTTCTGAGTCTAGTAACCTTTCTAAAGTTTTTAGTAGAAAGGAAGAAAGACTAATCGGTCTATAGTCTTTAGGTACCGTATGACTCGGCTTCCCGGCTTTCGGGATGAAGGTCACGGTAACCTCTTTCCATAGACTGGGTATGTACGACAAAAGTAAACAAGCCCTAAAAATGTCCTGCAGATATGATATTATCCGTTCATCTGCGTGTTGCAGCATGGCCGGTGTTATACCATCTGGACCAGGAGATTTGTAGGGTTGAAAACTATTTATCGCCCATATCATTTTTGGGTATCTTATAGTGTCTTCTATCATCTTCTCCTCTTCCCTCGTCCGAACTGTAGGCTGATGCACACACCATGGTGGATACAAACACTAAAAATATTTTTAGCGTTACTGTTCCGGAGCACAACGAAAATCATAGCGTACCGGCTGCGGTACACTAAAAATCGTAGTGTACCGACAGCGGTACACTGAAATTCGTAGTGTACCGGCAGTGGTACACTAAAAATCGTAGTGTACCGACTGCGGTACATTAAAAATCTTAGTGTCTCACTAGTTTTGAACTTGAACTGTACTGATAGTATGCTTTGTTTTTTGAGGAAAAAAATAGATCAAATAATAAAAATAAAATTGAATACAACTTTATTTGCAATTACAAAAGTGAAAAGTCCATTTGAAATAAGTATTTTGGACAGTTCTTGTAACATAATTATACAGCTTCGGATAAAATTTTCATTAATTTACACAACGAACATGATTTTTCCCATAATATTGGAAGATCTCCTTGTAAAATGTTAGTATGAAAATTTTTTTCCATAAAGGGTAAATGCAGGAATTACAAATAAAAATTTATACCTGTATCCATGTATGATTCATACTTTTAGGTAATATATTCAAAAATATTCAAAATTTGGTGATTGTTACACAATCAACATAATTATTACTAATGACAGAGTTACAGTGGTTGAAATGTGAAAAAATACGCATAAAAAGAAAAAAATTACTTTTCTTCGGACTGTACGATGAAATATGATATCAAGCCGTATAACTTTTTTTTTATAACGGAAAGAAAATCAAATAAGCTTTCGAAAATGAGAAAAATAAAAAAAATCGGTTAAAAAATGGATAATTTATACACATTTTTGTATTTTAACATTTTTGTTATACCCTTCACCACACTGTGGTACAGGGTATTATGTTTTTGGGCATATGTTTGTAACAGGCAAAAGGAAACGATATAGACCTATAGTTCCTTTTGAGAACATGCATAGAATCACTTTCTGAGTCGATTTATGCATGTCTGTCCGTCTATTGATGTAAAATTGTAAACAAAGTACAGGTCGCATTTATAATCCGATTTGTTTATTGTCGAGTGTCCGATTGAGATAGGCTTGAAATTGATTTATATGATTTTGTCTCATTCTTTATCTATCCAAATGAAGAGTTTAGTATAGGTTACAGAATGACATGTTTATGGATTACTGGCCGACCTTATATAGGCCTTGCCCTAAACCATTTTTTTTAGAAAAGTAAAGCAAAAATAAAATCTTTAGTGAAAAACAATAAAAATATAACATTTCTTCATTCAAAAAATAAAAGATAATAACACATCTTTTTGTGTTCCGACAAATGGAACACTATGATTTTAAGTGTTCCGCCAAATGGAAAATACGATTTTTAGCGTTCCGGCAAGTGGAACACTACGATTTTTAGTGCTCCGAGCGCGATACACTACGATTTTTAGTGCTCCGACCGCGGTACACTACGATGTTTAGTGTTCCGACAGCGGTGCATTACAAATTTCGTTGTGCTCCGGGACAGTAACACTAAAATATTTGTTTATGTATGTTTGTGTACCGGAACACATACGCTAAAAAAAATTTAGAAAAAAATTACCAATCGCATGACATGTTCCTATAGTCGGCATGTCGCATTTTCATTGAAGAAAAATTATATATTTTTTATTTATATATTTGTTTTAAATTCACTGAGCTGCAGAAAAATTTGAATTTTGTGTTCACATTACACTTAAATATTTGACACATTTTGTTTGCTCAAACATATGGCAAATAGTTTAAAATAACGTAATGGGAAAACATGTTTGACGCGTGGTCAAATTAGGAAATTTATATGCACCAAAAAAAGTTTGATAAAATTGTGAGAAAACACAAATTTATTTGCATGAGAATATTGAGAGAAGTTGGCCAAAACTTCGATTATTTTTCTTTCCTGTTGTTTATTGTATGAATTATTTTCAGGATATTGTTTTGTTTTCTTTTTGAAAACAAATGTTAATATTTTGTGCGAGGAGATGTTCGATCAATTGACAACCCAAAATGGTAAACTGCGGTCAATTTTGGGAAAATGTGGCTAGAATGCTATAAATATCGTACATGGAAACGTCCATAGAATCTCCATCATCAAAATAAACAAGTATCAAGGAAAAAGTCATTAAGTCTGGTCGATTTGAATCATAAGGAGGGCATTCATAATAGCTAAAATTCCAAACTACATGCAATCAGGTTGAAAAATTCAGGACTCTGAACATACCGACAATGACTTGTGATGGTAGAAAAACATTTCTGAAATTCACAAAAAACCGGTCCAAACTAACTTCAATTCATAAAACTCTATAGTGATTTCAACAGATGGTCATATCTAAATTTGTCTCCTAGGAGGTAAATTATGCATTGGGAAATGGAAATGCTGACCATCAGAATGGAAACTGGGATAAAAAACTCATTTTAAAAATTGAAGTTTTTCATTCACCAGGGAAATGCCAAATCACAGCAATATTGGTTGGAAAACACTGCAGAAGCTCCAAATTAGAGCCGTAACATTATATGGAATTCGGTGGAAAAATGTAGTCTTCAAAAAAACTAAAATGGGGGCTATCTTTAAACATGGACTTCTATTGACCACTTTTTTCAAACATGTATATCACCCACGGATGCCATGAAAATAGAATATATATACGCCACGACGATGTACTTATATTGTCCTATAGCAACACAAAACGTCCTTGGAGATTAGTACACCATTTTACAGAACAACACAATTTAATCGGAATAACAAAATGTACATCAATACAAAAGCTCATTCAATATACGAATCAGCTGCTATTTTCCTTTGTTTGCTCTTACAAAAATATTGTAAGGGCAAATAAATGTTTGCCCAAAAATAAGGCAAATGAGGCAAAATGTTGTTTGCTGTCAAATAATTTTGTTGTGCTCAGGTTATGGCAAAGAAATATTTGAAACTTTTCGTCAAATATTTGCCTAGTGTGACCTTACCTTTACCCTGATAAAATTTAAAATGGCTTGTTTACCCTGATTAACTCAAAGTTCATAGTCCAAATTTTAATGTTGGGTTGATGTTTGCATTTCTAGAGTTCTTAAAGATTTGCGACATACTCTGGACCATCTTTATAACATCATTGTGGTTTCATCGCAAAATATATCGTTCTCCTTATATTCGGGTGTGACACGTTCATATTGACGAATGAAAACCTATTGTCTATATTTGCTGCAGATAGAAAATTTTTTTGTGTGTTGCTTCTAGGTTAGGTTAGGGACATTTGTCCATTGTGATAATCCTTGGTACATGAAAAGAAAGCAGAAAAGAGAGTGGAAGAGAGGAAAGATAGTCGGAGTTGGAGAGCTTAGAAAAAGTGGTTATTTTAGCCATGTCAAATTCTTGACAAAGCCTAGGATCTGCTTGGGGTCTATTTTGGAGAATAATGCTAGGTTATCAATTTCATATTTGCCAAACTGTCTGTATCTTCTGCCACTCAGCGATGGACACCTACAGAGGATATGTTCAATTGTTTCTAGCTCTTTTTCGTCCTAACATAGTCTGCAGTAATTCTCTCCATTGATGTTCCATTTTGAAGTGAGAGATGTAATCCTGCAGTGAACTGTTATGATCCCTCAATGGTTTTAATCTCTCTCTTATTATTGGATAACAGTGAAGAAGTTCTTCGGCGAGAGAATTCTGGCCACAAATCTTTCGAGATTTAGCAATAACTGTCGACCAGCAACCATTTATCGTCACTGATAATCCCGTCGGGGTCATCGGTTGCAAGGCACCGGTGTAGGTTTCTAGGCTACCTACCTCGAAACATCGGGTTTGGCTTTCACCACACCCCCACCGCTCTTGGTAGGTTTCTCCATCGACACTACCGACGCGTACGAAACAGTACTGCGTGCAACTGACGACTGCGTGGGTCTCTTAGCAGCATGTTGTTGTTCGCCCGAGGAACTCATTCTCTTGACAGCTATGGTCGAGATTCAACTCCCGGAGTGACAACTGCTACAGAGATAGACCCAGCGGATCCAGGCACCTGCTTCGCACTCGCTACTTTTGGTTTATCCACCCAATTGTCATAATCTTAGATTTTGGTTTCGACACTTCGGCAGAGGGTGAATTTCCAGAGAGAGATTGTGCCTTATTAATTTTCTTGCAGGCCTTTTTACGGGCTTTCCTTCGGGCTGACTTCGACAGTCCCTTATCCTCCGTTTTCGAGGATGCTGGTGTCAGGGATGTTTCGGCGCTCAGTTTACCCTTGGGGGTTACTGAGGGATCAGACGTTCCAGCCACCAGCATAGATGTGATAGGACCACAAACAGTCTTCTCTTTTGGAGGGACTACCGTTTTCCGAAACATTGTCGCATCGTTAACTCATTTTATTGACTCACTAAAGCATACCCAAGACATATGGTTAGCAATCTTGATATCGGTCTTAAGCTTATTGAAATGCTCCCAATATACACTGAGCTTTGATTGACTGGCTTTATTATACGATTTTGCAGTATTCCGAAGAATCACAGGTACTTTCGAACCTGCTCCCCATTTCCTCTGCCAGTAAGCGTAGATTACAGCCAGGTGGGGTCTGGATCCTCTTACGGCACGTAAACGGCTTTTGCTGACCAGCGCCCTGTCTAGCAGTCGTAATGATCCTATTGCTATAGTTGGAGAGAAGAGATGGTCAGTATTCCGAAGAATCACAGGTACTTTCGAACCTGCTCCCCATTTCCTCTGCCAGTGAGCGTAGATTACAGCCAGGTGGGGTCTGGATCCTCTTACGGCACGTAAACGGCTTTTGCTGACCAGCGCCCCGTCTAGCTGATCCTATTGCTATAGTTGGAGAGAAGAGATGGGCGACTTGCCCGTTCGTGAGGAATGATTCACTTTGTCTGTTTATGGTATTTAGAGCAGTATTGAAGTTGTCTTTGTTGCTTTTGTAACATTTGAGATTGAAGGTACCAATCGAAGATTTTGCGTTTTTATGGTTAATGGTTTATGGTTTATTTATCAACTACCAAAATATCTACTGGTCCGCCTTACTTTCCAAAACCTGATATACCCCACAAGTTGATTACCTTAATTTACATCCGCGATAAGCGTAAAACTTTACCAAAAACTGTCTGCTATAGTGTCAGGTTCATCAATAAATTGGAAATATTGTCAAAAAAGGAAACAAAGCCTATTGGTTTCTAGCTCAATATATATTTTTTTTTGCTAAGCCTATGTTTTGTCTTACCTTGGCTATCCTTGGCTACCGAATTGCTATATGCGTACTTTGCTGTATAATAATATTTTTATCCGTTCAAAAATACGAATTTCTGACCAGAAAAAAAAAATCTATGAACAACTGTGCTTCGATCAGATGTGAAAGAAAATGTTGGATGGATGTTACAAAAAATATTTCACAACAGAAGAACACATTTATAGCTTATAGAATGATGCGATATTTATTTGCCAAATAGTTTCTGCCACGGACGTACGCAAAGTGTCCATCAGCGGAAATCCCATTAAAATCAGTAGCAACAAATAAAAATATGATTAAAATATATTGTTTAATTTACATTTTTTATTTACAGGAAGAGGAGGAACTAGACATAAACGAAAAGAAAAGAAGTAAAAATGTAAAAGCTATGGCAGACAGTAGCGAAGAAGACGAAGAAGGTAAGTTTCTATAAAAAAATTTTCAATTGCGAAAATATGATAAAAGCAAATTCCAAAATTTTGGTTGTATTTTATAACGTATTTGGTACCTAACACCATCTTTAATTTCTAAAAAAAAAACAGAGAAAAGTTCCAAATAATTTAACTCTTTAATTTATTATATATACCGTAGTTTTATATTTTTAATGTACTATTTATGAAATTTGAGATTTCAACCAATTTTAGTAAAATTTCATTGGAATTATTCTTCCAATCACTTCAGATCCACTACCAAAGTTCGTCTATATTATTAGGGACTGATTGGTACTGTCCCCAACACCTCCTTTGCGATTTACGAATTATCGATCGTATTGATGTCAGCAATACCTGAACCGAACCAAGTAGAGGACATAT
>NW_026873964.1:0-155697 GCF_032173495.1 Musca vetustissima
CTACAACAGCTTACATGACTCCAAGAAGCAATTGCACATCTTTATGCCCACCCTGCCAAAGAAGGGTGTGGTAATGGGCGCCTGTGGTACAGAGGATGGGATCAGTGAGCTAAGTCATAATTTAAGTGAATATTGTAAAGTGTAATGAAAGAAAAGATAATAAAAATTGGAAAGAAATGAACTGAAGCCTAAATCAGCTGTCCTGTATTGTAGAGTATCCTTCGAAATCGTAATTCAGCTAAGCTGAATTGAAGATTTCCTCTAGAAACCTTAATTCAGTTGGCCTGAATTGAAGATTTCCTTTAAAAACTTGAATTCAGCTGGGCTGAATTGAAGATTTCCTATAGAAACCTTAATTCAGCTAAGCTGAATTGAAGATTTTCAATCAAAGGCATAATTCAGGTTGACTTCACAAGAGGCTAAAGAGAAAAATAGCTTTTTATTAATTGTTACTAATAAACACATGTTTTCATACTAAATTTATAATATATTTGTAATTCATCTCAGCTGAATGGGGTTTCTCGATAGAAACTTGCAATTCCGCCCAGCTGAATTAGGTTTTCCATAGGAAATCTGCAATTCAGCTAAGCTGAATAAGGTTTCCCTTAGGAAATCTGCAATTCAGCTAAGCTGAATAAGGTTTCCCTTAGGAAATCTGCAATTCCTCTAAGCTGAATAAGGTTTACCTTAGGAAACCTGCAATTCAGCTAAGCTGAATAAGGTTTCCCATAGGAAATCTTCAATTCAGCTAAGCTGAATAAGATTTCCACTGGGAAATCTTCAATGCAGCTAAGCTGAATAAGGTTTCCACTGGGAAATCTTCAATGCAGCTAAGCTGAATAAGGTTTCTTTTAGGAAATCTTCAATTCAGCTAAACTGAATAAGGTTTCCCTTAGGAAATCTTCAATTCAGCTAAGCTGAAAAAGGTTTCTCTTAGGAAATCTTCAATTCAGCTAAGCTGAATAAGGTTTCCCTGAGGAAATCTGCAATTCAGCTAAGCTTAATAAGGGTTCCCTTAGGAAATCTGCAATTCAGCTAAGCTGAATAAGGTTTACCTTAGGAAATCTGCAATTCAGCTACGCTGAATTATATTTCCTGTAGGAAATCTTCAATTCACCTTTGCTGAATTAGAGTTTCGGTAGAAAATCTTCTCTTCAGCTTTGCTGAATTAGAGTTTCTCAACAATATCTTCAATTCAACTTAGCTGAATATGAGTTTCCGTTCAAAAATCTTAATTTCAGCTTAGCTGAATTAGAGTTTCTATCGAAAAACTTTAATTCAGCTTAGCTGAATTGGGTTTCCCTTGAGAAAACCTTCATATTTTTTGATAAAACTTAACTAATTCAATTTATTGAAAAAAAAAAATCGTTTGCTGAATTGGATTTCCCATTCTCCTAATACCCCTTAACTGGTGTCCTCATCCATTCATATTTCACCGTTCTTGCCTCTTCATACTGCTTCTTGTGAATATCCCTCAGCTCGCCCAGATATATATTAAATTCCGATGATATAACATAGACCCCATACAGCTGGGCAGCAGCATATGACAAATACAGCAGCTGATAAAAAGTCGACAATGTCGCCACGAGATAAAACTTCAATTCCGGCGACTTATGGGTTAACACTTCATAAAAATAAATCGAATGCCAGGCTGTAAATGCGACCAATCCGAAGAAGACTGATGTTGTTAGAAAAGTCATCCTGTGAACCCTTCGATAGATCCTTGTCACATCAATACCCAGCAGGGTGAATTCCTCGATTAGCCTTAGGAATACATTTATCGATGATACCTCTTCCAAACTGCCGAACAGCAATGGTGTTATGATGACAAAGGTTATGAAAATGCTCAGTAGACGCAGGACCAGATTACCCAATGCCGAGAGTGACGAATTCCCGGCCATGGGCTGGCTAAAATCCTGCCAGCTATCTAAAATCGAAGTGACATTGACATAGGTGAAGATCAGCAAGTGGAGTATGGTGTAGCTCAGACCTTTCCAGGAGATGTGAAATTTATTCTTGGCCTCATCGAAATGGAAAGGAAAGAGTCCGGCGACACGTAGCAGGAGCATACAAATGCCATAGGATTCGGGTAAATTTCGTGGTGTACTGCAGAGTTTCATTGCTTGTTCCGGTTATTCAAACTGAGGTCGCCGATGGTGTATTAATGACTGGAAGAACCCATTTGTGAAATTGAACAAATTCAGCTGGTCTCACCTAAGCTAGATTGCTGATTTCCCACTGAAAGGTTAATTCAGCTAAGCTAAGTGAATATATTCTTCCTGAAATTTTATTCTAATAACATTAAATGAAGAGAATAATCCCCTGAGAGAATCCGCACTAAAGTAATTAAATTTTGAAAATAATTTTCAATTTCACAACTGAGCTCTTCAGTCATTAGCACACCATCAGCGAACTCACTTTTATTCACCAGAACAAGCAATGAAGCTCTGCGGTACACCACGAAATTTGCCTGAAGCCTATGGCATTGGCATGCTATTGATACGTGCCGCCGGGCTCTTTCCTTTTCATTTCGATGAGACCAAGAATAAATTTCACATCTCCTGGAAAGGTCTGAGTTACACCGTACTCCATTTGCTGATTTTCACCTATGTCAATGTCACTTCGATTTTGGAAAGTTGGCAGGATTTTAGCCAACCCATGGCTGGGAATTCGTCGCTTTCGGCGTTGGGTAACCTAGTGTTGCGTCTGCTGAGCATATTCACTACCTTTGTGATTATAACCCCATTACTGTTCGGCAGTTTGGAAGAGGTATCATCGATAAATATATTCTTTCGGCTAATCGAAGAGTTCACCCAACTGGGTATTGATGTGACAAGGATTTATCATAGGGTATACAGAATGGCTTTACTAAGCACATCAGCCTTTTTTGGATTGGTCGCATTTACAGCTTGGCATTCGATTTATTTTTATGAAGTGTTAACCCATAAGTCGCCAGAATTGAAATTTTATCTCGTGGCGACATTGTCGACATTTTATCAGCTGTTATACTTGACTTATGCCGCTGCCCAACTGTATGGGGTCTATGCTATATCATCGGAATTTAATATATATCTGGGTGAGCTGAGGGATATTCACAAGAAGCAGTATGAAGAGGCAAGAATGGTGAAATATGAATGGATGAGGACACCAATTAAGGCATAAATTGGAGATTTTCTATAGAAACTCTTATTTAGCTTAGCTGAATAGAAGATTTCCTATAGAAACTCTTATTCAGCAAGACAGAATTGAAGAGTTTCTATAGAAATTCCAATTCAGCTAAGCTGAATTGAAGATTTTCTATAGAAACTCTAATTCAGCTAAGCTGAATTGAAGATTTTTTATAGAAACTCTAATTCAGCTAAGCTGAATTGAAGTTTTTCTATAGAAATTCTAATTCAGCTATGCTGAATTGAAGATTTCCTATAGAAACCTTTATTCAGGTAAGCTGAGCTGGAAATTTTCTGTATAAACTCTAATTCAGCTAAGCTGAATTGAAGATATTCTATAGAAACTCGAATGCATCTAAGCTGAATTGAAGATCTTCAATAAAAGCACTAATTCAGCTAAGCTGAATTGAAGAACTTCTGTAGAAGTCTAATTGAAAATTGAAAAATTTCTATAGAAACTCTTTTTCAGCTAAGCTGAATTGAAGAACTTCTATAGAAACTCTAATTCAGCTATGCTGAATTGAAGAACTTCTATAGAAACTGTAATTCAGCTAAGCTGAATTGAAGATTTTCTATAGAAACTCTAATTCAGCTAAGCTGAATTGAAGATTTTCTATCGGAACTCTAATTCAGCTAAGCTGAATTGAAAATTTACTAACGAAATCCCAATTCAGCTATGCTGAATTGAAGATTTACTAAAGAAATCCCAAATCAGCTATGCTGAATTGAAGATTTTCTATAGAAACTCTAATTCTGCTATGCTGAATTGAAGATCTTCAATAAAAGCACTAATTCAGCTAAGCTGAATTGAAGAACTTCTGTAGAAGTCTAATTGAAAATTGAAAAATTTCTGTAGAAACTCTTTTTCAGCTAAGCTGAATTGAAGAACTTCTATAGAAACTCTAATTCAGCTATGCTGAATTGAAGATTTTCTATAGAAACTCTAATTCAGCTAAGCTGAATTGAAGATTTTCTATAGAAACTCTAATTCAGCTATGCTGAATTGAAGATTTTCTATAGAAACTCTAATGCAGCTAAGCTGAATTGAAGATCTTCAATAAAAGCACTAATTCAGCTAAGCTGAATTGAAGAACTTCTGTAGAAGTCTAATTGAAAATTGAAAAATTTCTATAGAAACTCTTTTTCAGCTAAGCTGAATTGAAGAACTTCTATAGAAACTCTAATTCAGCTATGCTGAATTGAAGAACTTCTATAGAAACTCTAATTCAGCTAAGCTGAATTGAAGATTTTCTATAGAAACTCTAATTTAGCTAAGCTGAATTGAAGATTTTCTATAGAAACTCTAATTCAGCTAAGCTGAATTGAAGATTTTCTATAAAAACTCTAATTCAGCTAAGCTGAATTGAAGATTTTCTATAAAAACTCTAATTCAGCTAAGCTGAATTGAAGATTTTCTAATGAAAACCTAATTCAATTGAGCTGAATTGAAGATCTTCTATAGGAAACCTAATTCAGCTAAGCTGAATTGAAGATTTTCTATAGAAACTCTAATTCAGCTAAGCTGAATTGAAGAATTTCTATAGAAACTCTTATTCAGCTAAGCTGAATTGAAGATTTTCTATAGAAACTCTAATTCAGCTAAGCTGAATTGAAGAATTTCTATAGAAACTCTTATTCAGCTAAGCTGAATTGAAGATTTTCTATAGAAACTCTTATTCAGCTAAGATGAATTGAAGATTTTCTATAGAAACTCTTATTCAGCTAAGCTGAATTGCAGATTTCCTATGGGAAACCTTATTTTGTGAGGCTGATTTGCAGATATCCTACGGAAAACCAAATTCAGCTGGGCAAAATTGCAGATGTCCTGCGATAAACTGAATTCAGCCGAGAGAAGTTACACAAATTATGTTTAATTAAGTTGGAAAAAATTAGTTTATTAGTAAAAATTAGTAAATAAGCTTAATATTTGCGATAAGCCATTTTGTGTGGTCACATATTTACAGTATAATACTTAATGAAATTTAATTTTTTTAATTTAAAAAAGATAAATTTTTTACAAAGTGATAATAGTTTTTTTAAGTCTGCTGGGATTATTGCTTAGCGGTAAGTTAGTCTAGTTGAAGAAATATTTTACTAATCCTCTTCCTTGCTTAATGAGTCAACAGCCACCGTATGTTCTTGCTGGTCATGCTCTTCATTTTTATCCTCATCACTTTCGTCCTCCTCACTCCCCTGGCCCTTAGACGAACTCTCACTGGACAAAGTTCGTCCAAAGGGAAAGAAAGCATTGGCCTGTCGCTGCAGCACTTCTCGGTTAATTGTCTTCTCTAAGATTTGTTGGTTGATAATGGAAGCGTAACGTTGTTCGAAACTTCGTTGTTGTTTTAATCTCTGCAAATGTTGGACTTGAGTTGTGGTATTTCCGTCAACCGTTTGTCCTGCAACAATATCCACAGAATCATTGGAAGTCATTATGAAGCGAAAATTTAGGTTAGTCACTGGATGTTCAGTTTTTCACGTTGGAGATTTTATTAACCCGCCGAATCAAACAACCGTTTCGTCTGACAGTAAAATTTCAAATGAATTGCTCTGCTTTACGTTTTAATAAACAGTGATTGTTGTTGTTATCCTCTCTGATAGACAATGCTTACGTTTCAGTCTAAATATATGCACCAGACTAGGTTTATTTTTGGAGTTTCTTGTTGTTTTTATTGTCATTGGTTGTTGAAAATTGGTATTTCCTTAGTCTTTGATTTCTTTTTTGGTAGCAACAATAATACACCGAGAGAAATTGAGTCAATTTTGGCCAGAAAGCTAATTCAGCTAAGCTGAATTGAAAATTTTCAGTCAGAAACCTTATTCAGCTAAGCTGAATTACAGATTTACGTCCAGAAACGTAATTCAGCTAATCTAAATGAAAAAATCAATCGGAGACCTAACTCAGCTAAGCTGAATTGAAGATTTCCTACCGAAAACCTAATTCACCTAAGATGAATTGAAGATTTTCTACCGAAAACCTAATTCAGCTAAGCTGAATTGCAGATTTCCTATCAAAAACCAAATTCAGTCAAGCTAAATTGAAGATTTCCTTTCAAAAACCTAATTCAGATAAGCTAAATTGAAGATTTCCTTTTAAATACCTAATTCAGCTAAGCTGAATTGAAGATTTCCTATCAAAACCCTAATTCAGCTAAGCTTAATTGCTGATTTCACGTCGTAAACTTAATTCAGCTAAGCTAAACTGAGGATTTCCTATTGAAAACCTAATTCAGTTAAGTTGAATTGCAGATTTCAAGTCGGAAACCTAATTCAGCTAAGCTGAATTGAAGATTTCCTAAAGGAAACCTAATTTAGCTAAGCTGAATTGCAGATTTCCTCTTGTAAAACTTATTCAGCTGAGCTGAATTGCAGATTTCTTATGGAAAACCTAATTCAGTTAAGCCGAATTGTAGATATCCTATCAAAAACCTAATTCAGCTGAGCTGAAATGCAGATTTCATGTCGGAAACCTAATTCAGCTAAGCTGAATTGTAGATTTTATATCGAAATCCTAATTCAGCTAAGCTAGTTTGTAGATTTCCTATCGAAAACCTTAATTCAGCTAAGCTGAATTGACAATTTTTCTATAGGATTAGGTTTCCAGCTGAGCTGAATTGCAGTTCTCCTACAGGAAACCTTATTCAGGATTTCTTAATGAAAATCGTATTCAGCTAAGTTAGTTGCTTTCCCTCAGTGTATCGAAATTCCTTTAGACTGCAATAAAAGGTCACGCAACTTTTGTTCGCCTTTGAAATTGCCTTCTTTTGCGAGTTGTTGTTGTTTTTTGCCAAAAGTGAAACAATGATTCATTGTTTTGTTGTTGTTATAGAGGGGGGTTGTTTGTTGAATTGCTCAAGCAACAGCCAGTTGTTTGACCTCCCCTCCCTCGCCCTCCAATTAGACTGACACTGAAAATCAACAAATGTCAAACAAAATTTACCACGCAGCTAGCTTGCATGTCAATTATTTTTCAGCAAAACGTTTTGACGGCTCCTTTGGCATTTCGCAGGATTTTCTTCTGGGGTCTATTTTTAAGGCTATTTAAAATCTCATAAGGTCATATTTCAAATCGAAATTTCAATACTCTAGATTTTTCTCTGCCGATTACAAAGGCCTAACTTTAATTATTTTTGCGGAGTTATGACTGAAAATGTTCACAAATGGCTTTATAACATGAACCGCCGCAAAAGTCCTTAATGGCTGATGATATCCTTTGGTGAAAAGAAATGTCATAGTGACGCAGCTAAATTATATTTTCTTCATTGAGTTCAAAGTTTTCTTTCGGAGGTAATTGCCGTTAACTTAAGTTGTTAAAGCAAAACCCCAAACGTAAATATTTAAATAAGAAATTTAAATAATTGACATTAAAACAAAGTTTTGCAGCACGATACACCGAACTAAGCAATTCAGAACACAATTACTATGATGAACAAGGCAGTGAGGTAGTTTGTGGGTCCCTTACTGAGGTGTATTAACCCATTAGGGAGCAATTCAGCTAAGCTGAATTAAAAATTTCTTATGGGAAACCAAATTCAACTACGTGGAATTTAAGATTTCATATTAGAAACTTTATTCAACTTAGCTGAATTGCTGATTTCGTATAGAAACTTTAATTTAGTTGGCTAAATTGTAGATTTTTGATCGAAACCCTAATTCAGCTAAGCTGAATTGCAAAATTTCCCATCTAAAACCAAATTTAGTTAAGCTGACTCGAAGATTTCTTATTAAAAACCTTATTCAGCTAAGCTGAATTGTAGATTTCCTACAGAAACCCTTATTCAGCTAAGCTGAATTGAAGATTTCCTTAAGAAAACCTTAAGAATTACAGATTTCCTATGGAAACCCTTACTCAGCTAAGCTGAATTACAGATTTCCTATGGGAAACCTTATTCAGCTAAGCTGAATTGCAAATTTCATGTAGAAGAACTTATTCAGCTAAGCTGAATTGCAGATTTCTTATGGGAAACCTCATTCAGCTAAGTTGAATTGAAGATTTCCTAGGGAAAACCTTATTCAGCTAAACTGAATTGAAGATTTCCTACATAAAACCTTATTCAGCTAAGATGAATTGCAGATTTCCTATGGAAAACCTTATTCAGCTAAGCTGAATTGCAGATTTCATATGAGAAACCTTATTCAGCTAAGCTGAATTGCAGATTTACTAGGGAAACCCTTCGAAAAACCTTATTCAGCTAAGCTGAATTAAAGATTTCTTACTGAAACCCTTTTTCGGCGAAGCTGAATTGCTGATTTCCTGTAGACAACTTTATTCAGCTAAGTTTAATTACATATTTTCTGTAGAAAACTTTATTCAGCTAAGCTGAATTGCAGATTTCCTGTGGAAAACCTTATTCAGCTAAGCTGAATTGCAGATTTCTTATGGAAAACCTCATTCAGCTGCGCGGAATTGCAGATTTCCCATATGAAACTTTATTCATCTAACCTAATTTTGTTTTGAAATACCTTATTCTGCTCTTAGCTGAATAATCTATACCACACACATGTGTTGACGTGTGTATAATAATTATACAATTAATTTTCTGCAGAGTGGGTATCTCCGCACTTGGCTTTGGTTTTATTGCGTATTCCTATTCTGTTGAACTTCGCTGTTATGTCGTAAGCCAAGTCAAGGTCAAAGGTTAATATTCAATGCAATGATTAATATTCGCTTGAAGGTTTTTAAGAATTTTTGAGAAATTTCTATTATCGGAATTCACCACCCACCCTCCAATCATTCCGAACAGTGCAAAAAGGATTCAAGTGTTAAATTTAATTGATTTTTGTAGGCCTTTCAAATGTCCAACTATGACCAATGTATGTGGCTGGATAACTGACTCCACTTGAGGCTATTAAAAATCCGCACTTACCTAAGCATGGACCGATGCGTGTGGCAGACAAGTGCCACTTAAGAATTGATTAGTTGTATTGACGCTTAAAATTGCTATGCGTCGAACGCATAGCCACAAACCCAACGCCAATGAATGTGGGCTTTGATTTAAGTCAACAGAGAAAAGAGGAGAGAGGGAGAGTGAAAAAGCAACAACAACAAATAAATTGACAGTTAACAAAACAAAATAATAATAGAATGGAATTGATTGCTTGCTTGCCAACACATTCTTAATGGCAATTCAATTAATTTGATTGAGGCTATTAATTAATTGGCTTGCAGAGATTAAAGAGGTGGGAGCTGAATAGAAGCTTACCTACAGGAAACCCTCATTCAGCTGGGCTGAATTGCAGATTTCATGTTGGAGACCTAATTCAGCTATGCGGAATTGCAGATTTCATGTCGAAATCCTAATTCAGCTTGGCTGAATTGCAGATTTTATGTCGAAAACCTAATTCAGCTAAGCTGAATTGCATATTTTATGTCGGAAACCTAATTCAGCTAAGCTTAATTGCAGATTTCGTATGGAAAAACCTAATTCAGCTAAGCTGAATTGCATATTTCATATCGGAAACCTAATTTTCTTAAGCTAAATTGCAGCTATCATATCAGAAACCTAATTCAGCTGGGCTGAATTGCAGATTCCATGTCAGAAACCTAATTCAGCAGATTCCATGTCAGAAACCTAATTCAGCTAAGCTGAATTGTAGATTTCGTGTCGGAAACCTAATTCAGCTAAGCTAAATTGCAGATTTCCTATGGAAACCTCAACAAGCTGGGCTGAATTTTTGATTTCGTGTAGGAAACTTTATTCTGCTAAGCTGAATTGCAAATTGCATGTAAGAAACCTAATTCAGCTAAGCTGAATTGCAGATTTCATGCCGAAAACCTAATTCAGCTAAGCTGAATTGAAAATTTTATGTTGGAAACCTAATTTAGCTAAGCTGAATTGGGGATTTCATGTCGGAAACCTAATTCAGCTGAGCTGAATTGCCGATTCCACTTCAGAAACCTAATTCAGCTAAGCAGAATTGCAGATTTCTTGTCGGAAACTGAATTGCTGAATTGTAGATTTCATATCAGAAATCTAATTCATCAAAGCTGAATTGCAGATTTCATATCGGAAATCTAATTCAGCAAAACTAAAGTGCAGATTTCATATCGGAAAGCGAATTCAGCTAAGCTGAATTGCCGATTTCATGTCGGAAACCTTATTCGGCTAAGCTGAATTGAAGATTTCCAATGGAAAACTAATTCAGCTGAGCTGAATTGCAGAATTCATGACGGAAACCTAATTCAGCTAAGATGAATTTCCGATTACATGTGGGAAACCTAATTTAGCTATGCTAAATTGAAGAATACCAATGGAAACCTTAATTCAGCTGAAAAAAATACTGATATAATTATTTACTGTTAGAGAAAAATCATTTAAAAATCCCATTCCCTTCGTATTGATCCTTATCAATTGTCGCACATCTTCGTTTGCTCTTCCTTTGTCACAGACAATTGCATGGGAGAAAGAAAAAACTTCAAATACTTGCACATGACACAAAGTCGTCGGTAAGTGTATGGGGATTTCGAAGTAGTTCTTCGGTATTTTCCTTTATTCCGACTTCTATTCAAAGCAACAGTTTGGCGACAAAAAGAAGTCAAGGAGGAAGGAAAACTACTTTGCCAACAACTTGTTGAAACTTAAATGCACAAAGAAGTCTTAGAAGAAAAGTACGAAGAAGGAAATGGTAGTCATTCAAAGCTAGGAAAAAAATAAGAAAAACTAGAAATCCCTGAAAATCCTCCTTCCTTTGAGAATTGTCTCCCCATCTCCTTCTACCCTTTATAATTCTCCCATTTATCATGGCCAGGAAATCCATCACCAAGTATAACAAAAACTTTTACCTTAAGTGGCCACATTAAAGATAAATCTAACGTAACGTAACCCCCCTGACCCCGTATATCTGCTGCTTGATATGCTTACCGAAGCAAGGCAGGACTATTGTAAGAATAATCAACTTTTGTGTCGGGATCAAGTGTGAAATGTCTTGTTAAACATTTGTTTTGCTCTTGGCTGTGTGGCATACCTGTAGCCGTGGCATGCGGAGGCCAAGGGGTGGCTAAAAGCATTTCCCTTTTCTTTTGCTATCAAATCACAGCTATCAGCATAAATATGTTTTATGTTATGTGGGGAGGATATCTAGATGTGTATGTGTGCGTGTGTGTGTAGCACAATTTATTCATATTATTCCAATTGAATGCGTGCATATTTTTGCCCTTTATTTTCCATTCGTTTGGAAAATTAATTTCATTTGATGGTTTGTCATGATACCTTTTATCTTAAAAGGTGTGAAGGAGGGTTGGGCAGGGTGGTACTATATTGACTAGATTAGTAGTTTAAGTGGTTCTTCTTACCTTTTTGTATAATAAAGCAATAAATTTGTCTTAAGAACAGATAAGGGGATGTAAATCAATTTTCATTTGGAGATTTTCACAATAAATCTGCAATTCAGCTTAGCTGAATTAGATTTTCGTCATGAAATCTACAATTCAGCTTAGCTGAATTAGGTTTCCGACCTGAAATCTGCAATTCAGCTCAGCTGAATTAGGTTTCCGACCTGAAATCTGCAATTCAGCTCAGCTGAATTAAGGTTACCATAGGAAATCTTCAATTCAGCTCAGCTGAATTAAGGTTTCCATAGGAAATCTTCAATTCAGCCCAGCTTTATTAAGGTTTCCATAGGGCATCTTAGCTGAATTAGGTTTCCGACCTGAAATTTGCAATTCTGCTTAGCTGAATTAGGTTTCCGATATGAATTCTGCAATTCAGCCCAGCTGAATCCGGTTTCCGATATGAAATCTTCAATTAAGCCCAGCTGAATTAAGGTTTCCATCCTGAAATCTGCAATTCAGCTGAGCTGAATTAAGGTTTCCATCCTGAAATCTGCAATTCAGCTGAGCTGAACTGAGTTTTGGAAATGAAATCTAAAATTCAGCTTAGCTGAATTAGGCTTTCGATACGAAATCTAAAATTCAGCATAGCTGAATTAAGGTTTTCATAGGAAATCTTCAATTCAGCCCAGCTGAATTAAGGTTTCCATAGGAAAACTCAATTCAGCCCAGCTGAATTAAGGTTTTCATAGGAAATCTACAATTCAGCCCAGCTGAATTAAGGTTTTCATAGGAAATCTTCAATTCACCCCAGCTGAATTAAGGTTTCCATAGGAAAACTTCAATTCAGCCCAGCTGAATTAAGGTTTCCATAGGAAAACTTCAATTCAGCCCAGCTGAATTAAGGTTTCCATAGGAAAACTTCAATTGAGCCCAGCTGAATTGAGGTTTCCATAGGAAAACTTCAATTCAGCCCAGCTGAATAAGGGTTTCCATAGGAAATCTTCAATTCAGCCTAGCTGAATAAGGGTTTCCATAGGAAATCTTCAATTCAGCCCAGCTGAATTAAGGTTTCTATAGGAATTCTTCAATTCAGCCCAGCTGAATTAAGGTCTGCATGGGAAATCTTCAATTCAGCCCAGCTGAATAAATGTTTCCTTCATTTCAGCCTGGTTTAAATAATCAATTCTTTGATTTTTTGTCTTATTCATAACACTGTGCCATTACCATGCCACTTCATTACCATTGACAACCATTATTTTAGCTCATTAACTTAAGTGCTTCCTGACAGCTTATCTAGCTTTGCTGCCGCCTTGTGGTAATTGTGGTTGGTTATTTATGAAAGCCCCAAGGGGAAACAATGATTGTTAACATTTGTTGGCTCTTTGAAACACAATGAACCCTTGACTCCTGGGCTTTGTAGAACATTATCATAATCTGAAATACGAAATCTCCTGACTTACCAACTGTTGTCAGCAACATATTGTCCAGCAGCAAGGCTATGGCCACAATAACCAAGACCAAACGTGATGAACCCCTCCATCCGATCATCCAATTTTTAAAGGCGGCCCAGGACCCGGCAGCTCTATAATTTTCTTGTCGATGATGATCTGGTGGTGGTATAGGTGGTCCAGCGCCTCCAGATCGTCCACCCCCCGGAGGTGAGGTCATTTTGGGATCCGCCGGTGTGGTGGCTCCCACACCCAATATCCCACCATATCCACTTCCCCGCTCGCTGGTATTAAGGCCGTCCATGTTGTTGCTGCTGCTGCTGCCATTCTGCTGTTGCTGCTGTGTCTGTAGATGTTGCTTGAAGGGATTCTTGCTCGGTGTGTCGTTGTTGAGTGCTGTTGAGTTCGGTGTATTGGTAGTGAAGGATGTTGTCGATTCGTTGAGGCCGGTTTTATTTAATGTCGCTGCTGCTGCTGTTGAATTTGAAGATGAAGTTTTATGCTGTCTTAGTTCACCACCACCGGCTTCAGACGATTGCATTGCGTTATGGAATTGTTACTGGAAAGAAAAATAAATACACATACACACATAAATAAAAAAAATTGAATTATTATTTAAAAAAGGAAGGAAATCTGGTTTTAATTATTTTTTTGAACTTTGGAGGTCATTGAAAAATTAAATGGTAGGAAAAGGGGGAGGGGGAGTGTGGATTGTGTATGTGATTCTCCCCCCATTTTAACAGGGTATTTAGCAGTAGCAATGAGCTTTAATTTGATTACATTTTAATATCATCATCCGCAAGTAATCCTATTAGAAGATGTGGAATGAATGGGGATGGAGAATTGAAATAAATAAGAAGTCAAGTAGCGGAAGACTGCTGAAGAAAAAACTCATGGAGGATTGGGAATAAAACAGATTGAAAATATGATATTTGAAGGAAATTTTAATAAAATTTTCGGATTATTGGGGATTTGGAAGATATTATTTATTGACTTATTATTATTATTTTTTTTTAATTTTATATTAAAAGAAAAAATATTAATTCAATAAAAAAATCATATATTTATTTATTTTCACACAAAAAATCCAATGAAAGCTAATTTATAAACAATTTTTTATTAAAAATATTAAGAATTTGTAAACATTTTTGTTATAACACTGCAGTTCAAATTCTAATTTTTTAATTGCAAAATGTCCACAATATTTTCTAGTTGTTAATGTATATTGAAAAAAGTTTTAAGTCAAAATTGAAAATAATATTTTTTCTTTAATTACATGTCAATACATATATAACTATTTTAATTTTTAATAATATAAATGCAATTTTTTAAACTGTAAAGTATTTGAATTTAAATTTTTCATTTCATACAGTTTTTAAGCTGACAAACCTAAGTGAATTTATTCAACAACAGGCCAAAACTAATTGGACAACTATTAAAGATCGGGATTTGTTCCTCATGTGAAAATAAAATAAAAAATCTATTTAATTTTAAGCACGGAAAAATAATAAAAAATATTAAATTTGAGTTTTCAAATAAATTTTTAGGGAGATTCAAAGTCATATTAGCTATTGAACGGGATCACGGGATATTTTGACCATGGAGCGTATAACTAATAACAACACTTATACGTCACTTAGACCAGAGGAATATTTTTTACAGAATTATTTTAATTTCTTTTTTTCAAATCCCTATAGGGTTTGAATTTTAAAAGAAAAATATTTTTAAAAATCAAGAAGGACTGTGAATTGGGAGATGTAAATGTTCTCCTCTAAAATATAATGAATTTAAATTCACATTCCAATTTCCAAAATTTTATTATAATTGGAGTGATTGGGAATGTGAATTCCGATTATATTCTTTTTTGACAAAATGAATTCATAATGCTTATTTTCCAAAACGTTTATAATATGTTTGCATATTTCTAATAATAATCCTATATAAATTTTTTCTATAGTTCTATATTTTGTATGACACATTTTTGTTAATTGTTGGCAAATATTTAAAATTAGATTATATTTTGTAAAAAAAATGTAAATTTAATATTTTGTAAATTTTATTGTAAAGATATTATTTTTGATTTCACTTATTATATACAAACTATTATATCCACAATGATTTATTTTGACCATGGCGCGTATAACTAACAACAACACTTATACGTAACCTAATCCAAAGGAATATTTTCTTAACGAATTAATGTAAAACATTTTTAAAACGCACTATAAGGTGAGAAATATTTTTCAAACGCTCAACAAACAGCGGATTCTTTTTTTTAAATATTCTTCAACGACCTAACAAGATTTGAATTTAAAAGAAATACATTTTCAAAAAAATATGGAATTCCAATCCACATTTCCAAATTTTAAATATTCGATTATATTTAAAAAAAAACTCAAAAGTTTTGAAATTCTTTAAGCAAAAAATCATATATAGGGCAAGATTTATTCGTCTCCTTATTTGTATTTGATTTTTGATTGATTTGGCCAACGAGCGTATAACTAATAACAACACTTATACGTCACCTAGGCCTGACAAGACGTGGTATTTTCTAAAAATATATTTCAAATAAATAAAAATAATGAGATTAAAAATATATATTTTTTTAAAAACAAGAAGGATCGAAAACGTCCTATAACATGAAAGATTTCCGAAGGGCTTTGAGATTAAATTTTATAAAGAATGTTTTTGTGTTATCGTTGGTGTAAAACCTTGTAAAAAATTCTCAAAAGTGGTTCAGAAATTTCTGCACTTAGCGGCTGGAAATTTATTTATGTCGAACCCGGCATGGTATTAAAATCTTATATTCCATTAAAATCTTATATTCGGTTTAAAGTTATTATTGGGTCGAAAATTCTAATAAAAATTTTAAATATGGGTCGATCAAAGCATCGCAATCTTACTCAGTGTATCCTTGTGTAAGTTCCGTTATCATTGTGTTTATTCTAGTTACGTATATCATTGATTGGTCGGATGTAGCATGTCCTATCTATCGTTGTCTAGAAACAATTTCTCCTTGAATTTTGTGCAGCGGTTGAGGTCCTTTCTTATTTTAGTATCGTCCATTTTCTTCTGAGTGGCGCCATCTTTTATCATTCCTATTTTTTAAATTATCATCATGTGCTGAGATTGATGGAGATGAATTTCAACTGAAGGGGAATTTTTTACAAATATTCGAAAACCACCGATTTTTTCTATTCCTCTGGTTTGAAGTCTGCACACAATCTATTGCACCACGCCCACATAGAGGTTCAACGAAGTGACAATATTTTAACACTACGAAGTAGCTGTACTTTGACATTCTGGGACCTTTGACGGTAAACATACAATTATTATTATAAGTATGTTTATTTGCATACAAGTATTATTATAAGTCCACGTTTTGATGTTCAATTTTACGATTTATTTAGTTTTCTTCCTGACAAAAATTCTTCATGAAATATTCCCTATATAAAATTCCCGATCGATTTCAGGTATTTTAAGTGCTAATCTTATAGTGCAGGGTATAAGAGGTTCTTATCGACGCTTTTACTTATAAATTGACAACTCTACTAACTCATTGATATATAAGAAAAAAATAAATTTGTTAAAAAACTATCCAAATCAAAACCTAAAAGGTAACATAGCTCTAAACCTACATTAGTTTTCTATTGGGACAATAGGCGTATGAAGAATGACATTACTTATACGCAGTGTTCATATTTCTGAATTTATGCATCAAAAACTGTTATTACCGAATAATTATTTGTTCTCAATAACAGAGTTTATGAAAATACTGAATTTCTAGACACGGTTCCGGAGGCGTATGGTATGCGACATTACTTATACGTTCATGATTCATTGAAAAATATCATTGTCCTTAAAGAATGCTTAAAAATTTAACATTGTTATTTATATAATGTATTACATCCTTGGATGATCTATTTAAGGCTCAGATAAACTTTTCTGGTTATAGAAGGGTCTATACGTATCAGTTATTTTAGGAATATATTCAAATGTTTTACAGCTTCAATTGAACAATTTGAAAAAAAAAACAATAACAAGTATTGAACATGTTTTATTATTATGATGAATTCAAAATCATTCTATGTATCTCTTAATTTGAAGGCATTCGCTAATAGATCAGGAGGCGTATGACATACGACAGTACGTATACGTTAATTGTTCATGGATGAATATCATTGGCCTAAAATAATGCTTTACGTTTTAGCGTTTATATTTATGTAAGCTATTTACATTGTACGATGACATATCAGATCCAGATCCACTGTGTGGGTCTGTCACAATTAAATATCTTAAAATAAGTTCTATATTTAGAAGATTAGTAAAAGAAGTTATAGCTATTAAGTCCTACGGAATTTATTTTTTATGAAAAATGTTATGAATACCCCTCTATAGAAGTCTTAAATACTCCACTCAAAGGTTTAGTTCAATTACCTACACTTTCACACCACACACCCACACAATTATTGTATTATGATATTTTTTGAATTGCAATGCATTCGAATTTATCCCATAATAATAAAAACTAAAATCAACAATGTCAGTTACTTGACATATTTACTTATTTCCCGCAGCTGTCAGGCATAAAATGTATCGTGTTAGCGCCAAGCACAAAAAAAAATACAATGAGCAACAACATCAATTGCCGATTCTATTCCCAAAGCATTGTAAAGCAATAAAATTGTTAATTTGAGTCAATAGCTAAAGAAAATTTATGATGCCACTATAAACTGATGCTAATAAAACAATTACAGCTTTCTAATGAAGTCAAATTAGAATTGGAACATTTGAAAAAAAAATGAAAAATTGTTTCCATTCACTTTTGAAAATAAATTCAATGAAGAAAAATTGTTAAAGAAAAATTCAGCAGTAATACAAAAAAATAATTATTTGCAAATTAAATTTTCTTAAAAATGGGAATAAATTGCCTAATAATAAGGTCTTAAACAAATTAACACACAATAAAAAACAAATGATTATTTTTCGAAAGGGAAAAATACTAGACAATTTTTTTCTAATTTTCCAACCCTGCTGTCTTATTGAATGAAAAGTTTAAATGGTGTTGTAAACCAGCCCATCAATTGCCTGTCATTGGCATACAAATGTCGGTGAAGGCATATCAAACACTCAAGCCCTTTGGAAGCACACACATTTACGAGATAGGCATTGATATGCCAGCTGGAATCTACGTCCTTAGAAAATTTCTCATACACAGCCTCAAAGAGGGAAGGGGCGAAAATCAATTCATATACTCACTCCCCCACCTCTGTATGCCTCTTTAGTTCTCGATATGCTATTTTCAGTACCATTTACAATTTTTGTGAACATAGAAAATTGAATTTTCATAATTTAATTCATTTAGTACATTGTCGACAGCCTCGGTAGCATCTTTCACATTTTTCGCCTTTAGATGATTGTCAATAATAATGAAGAACACACTGTCTCTATTAGCTGCTGTTGTCGTCTTTTGCAGTGGCCCAAAGTTTTTCCAAACAATTTATTTTCTAATGTCATCAAGAAAATTATGAAACACCATTCATCTGTTCTCACACTCCACCAAAACATCCATTCATCGACTCACAATGAACCAACATTTTTTTGGGGGGCAATGTATGGCGTATGAGCAACTCGTCGTCAACAACAAATTGACGTATTTTTTCCGAAACTTTTAGTCAATTAAAAATATGAAATCTCATTTGCCTGTGTTATTTAGAAAAGTTTCTTTCGAAATAGACAAAGTGAAATAATACTTTGTTGTTTAATTAAATCATTTTCACAGTTTTGCAAATTAGTTGTCAAAGAGGATGGGCTCATTGGAAAAGATTTTTTGTGAGAAGAAGTGTTTGCAAATTTTGAAGAGATATTTTTAAAATTAGATTTATATTATATTTATTACATAAAATCGATTTTCTAACAGAATGTTGAGCCTGGAATGTAAATTTGTAGGCTGATATTAATTCTTTTACATTTGGCGTATATGTAATGTCGAAAATCATACGCCTACTGCACCTCTACATGTACCTCTATAGGATATTTAGTTTTAATACAAAGTAGTAGGCGTATTACATATACGCTAAATGTAAAGAAATAAAATTAAATTTTCTTTTCATAAATTTGAAATTAACAGCCTGTTTTTGTAAAATTCTAAACCAACGAATTCGAGTGACTTACGGCCAAACCTTTGTTTATATTTTTTAAAACCAAGGAGTTTGGTCGTAAGTCACTCGAATTCGTTCGTTTAGAATTTTACAACAACAGGCTGTAAAACCAAAAAAAAGGAATATACCTGATTTATTCTATATACAATATTTTTGCCAAATTGAACTGTAGGCGTATGATTTATGTCAACACTGATACGCTAAGCGTTAATGGATTAATATCAGTGACCTAAAAGTATTCTTCAATTTTTTATGCAGCATAAATATTGAAGATTTTGTTTACATGACGAAACAGAACATCACATTTCTCCCAATATATTTTTTCAGAGAGTATGGATTGTTAAATCGCTATTACTTTCATACCGACCAATAGGCGTATAATATATGACATTAATGATACTCTAGGTGTTCATGAAAGGAATACTCATACTCTGTCTTCTATCCAGCATAATTATTGGGATGGAACAGATTGGTGATGGAACAAAGGGTAGTACCGTGTCTAGGTATTTTATGACATTATCACTAAATATTTCTGAATTTTTAGAAACGAAAAAAATATATCAACTTAGTTCAAGCGGAAATAAGTTCCTACAGTTTGTGAGGATTTACTTTGTTAAAATCTAAAATTTTGCACTTCATTTCCTCGTCATATACTAAAAAACAAAATGGTGGTAATTTAACTCCAAATTCAATTGAGGATTCATATGAAATAGTTGGCGTATGGTGTACGACAACACGTATACGTAAAGTGCTATCGTCGATATTGGTGGGCTCGAAGTACACTTCGAACAATAATTCTCACCGTGTAATGATAAATTAGATCAGGCGATGTATGATATTACTTATACGCAAAGTGATCGTGGATTAACTTAGATAAGATATTAGGCGTATGATATACAATATCACGTATACACAAAGTGTTCTTGAAGATATCAGTGGCCCAAACACACTGTAAAACAGGTCTTCAAAATTTCTATTGAAAGTACAATGTTTTTTTTTTTAGAAAAATGGTGGAGCATGAAAATTATTTCGTCATCAACTAGACAATCATTGGTTGATATAAATGCATATTTATATACAATTCGGACAATTTAATTCTTAATTAGATTAGTGGACGTATGATGTATGGCATTACTTATACGCAAAGTGTTAATGGATTGCCGACAGTGGCCTTAAAGTATGTTTTTTTTTCAACTGAACTGTGAATATGTTTTTTAATATTCCAAAATGCGGTGAAATAAATAATTTCCATGTCTAACTCTTCATTGAAGTCGTCATTTGGACTTTTTCTTAAACATTTCCTTTCATTATAAGCAATTTTTATTGGAATAATTCTATTTTTAAAACTTTAAAAATCAATCATTCAATCAAATTTGTATAATGATAATTAGAGATTCTTCTACTGATCATTATAAAAAATGTTTAACCATAATTGGTTAACTAGAAAAACTATCGCTAATCTGAAAGTGTTGGAGATTTACAATAGAGGTGGCGTATGATGACTGACATTACTTATATGTTAAAGTTTTGAAAATTGCCTAAAAATATGCTATATTTTTAAATTAATTTTTATAACACAAAATAACACTGAGTTTGTGTAAAAGTCCCGGGAGCAAGGGCGTCCATTAACACACAAGATGTCTACATTTTATTGTCTTTTTATTACATGAAGCATGATGCTGTATAACTTTTCTTGACATTAGGATAATACATTATAGTCTTAAGGATTACTTTATATTGTTTTTAATTCTAATCTTATTGATAAAAAAAAGACTCAATAAAATATAACTTATAACTTATAACACTGAGTTTGTATTCCTGTATACAAAAATTTGCTAAACGTATCAAATTTATAAAGGAAAATAAAAAAAATCATTCTTGCAGGTCCTGGAACAGAATAACTATAAACACGATACACAATTTTTGCAATACTCCATGAAGAATTAAGTTTGGGACTATCTTGTCTAATACATTTAGCACTTCAGTAAGTATTTTTGAACCCCTATTCACATCCTTACATAAAAAATGGAATTTATTTTATTTTTATAAAGTTTGAATATTTTTTGTCTTCAAAATGTCTGAGAGTTTTAATGAAGTGTGAAACCCTTTTTATAATCACTTAATAATTGTAGTAAAGTTGTAGAGTATCATCGCCAAATATATTCACTTTTTAATTGTTGTTTTTTGTTTGCATTGTTTTCATAGCTGAATTACATTAAATGACGTGTTACGATAATTGAGTGTAAACAAAATTAAATATTCTTATCGTCAACATTAAATTAGTAAACAACAAATAAACAAAAAAACTACATACATCGTAGTCTATAAGTCTGTTTGACATCTCGACGAGATGGGAAAAATTTCCCCCAAAACACGTGAATGCTGAAAACAATGTTGTAAATTCTTGTTTTTTTCGTACTCTCCATTAAAACATATGTTATAAAAAATGCTGCAATTATATTTATACAACTTACTGGAAAAAAGTGAGAAAAAAATAAATTTTTACAGATTTTTATAACTAATAACTGGTTTTGGAATAAACAGTAATTCAAGGAAACGAACTTGAAGGACAAACTAAGGAAAACAACATTCGGAAAACAACATTCGTATATTTGATAGGCTTAAAAAGATGCGGGACTCATAAAATTCGTTTTCCACAGACCAGGAAATTATTTTTAAATAATTCACATTTTTTAAAGACATAATTATAAATACGCTTAAATGTATGATTTTTGAAGTTCCATTTACATTTCCTCTATTTTTTTAATTTTTAAGGTTATTAAAAATATATGTTATTGCATATTTATATATTTTATTAATAACGTTGTTTTATTTAATAATTTTTTAACATCTTCTAAGCAATCTTCTTTTTTCTATTTTCATTAATGGGACTCACAATTTTATTACTTTTCAAAAAAAAAAAAAATATCACGCCTGATCCGCAAATACCGTTTGCACTTAGTTCCGCGTAAATATAAACAACACTAGAAATATGAAACATTTCTATTGAATGACAGCAGGTCTAAAAAAAATACACACAAAATGTCAATATTTGTAGTTTTGTTCTTCTTGATTTGTGGACATTTTTTTACTGATCTGCAAAATTTTTATCATTTGAGTTGACAAAACAAAAATTAAGTGATATATTTACCTATTGGATATATGAGGTATATATGAGAATTATTGGCTGATCGACGGGATTTGAGAAGAAATAATATTAAAATTTGTGTATACTTTCTCAAATTATTTACATGTATCTCCAAACAACTAGAATATTTTTCCTACGGACCATATGGCGTATGACTTATGTCATTACTTATACGTTAAGTGTTCTGAAATACGTCAAAGACGTAAGAAACATTTCTGAGGGGAAATATACAAAGATTTCTATAATTGTAGAAGAAGGCATTAAATGTATATGCAGAATATATTAGGTTGGGGAAAATTAAATCCATTATTTTTATACCCTACACAACTATGTTGTCAGGGTATTATAGCTTTGTGCAGCGCCGCGAAATATTGGTCCTAGACCCACCTTTAAGTATACCGATCGTCATATCTCGACTAGCTGAGTCGATCTAGACATGTGTGTCCGTCTGTCCATTATAATTTGTAAACCCGATACAGGCCACAGTTATGGACCAATCTTCACGAAATTTTGCATGTAGGATGGGTTCGGCCCAATGAAGACCCCTATTGTTTTTGGTAAATATCGGTTAATATTTAGGGGATGAAATGGAATTTTGAAATTTTTTCGGTTTTTCTGGTCGATCCAGAGGCCGCAATTATTGCCCAAACATCGCGAATTTTTACATGGAGAAGGGGATTGGGTCAATATTTAGAGGGTCAAATGGACCCTGAAAAATGAAAAAAATTGTATTCTCTAGCGTATATATTTACTCCTGAAGGACATAGGGCCGAGAAAATGATAGTATATCCAAGAGGAGTGGTTGGACTTTAAATTGATACCAATTATATTGTCGTATGTACTCGGATGTGGGAGTTAAACTTAAATATTTACAGGTGCTTACGTATTCATACCACACTAGGTTCCAGTTATGGTCAAGTACAACGCCTATAATTTTCGGTGATGATCAGATAATAATTTTGGGATAAAGTGGACCGAAAACTTATTTTTTGTGTCTTTTCGATTCGATCTATAGGCCACATTGAAAGCCGAACATCACTACACAACACACTGCCTGACTGAAATTTTCGATGACCGGCCTAACTGTGGTGCATCTTTAACATCAAAAAATCCTGAACGGAAGGTTAACAAAATGAATATTTTATTATTCGAAATTAATTTCGATTTCCTCAGTATAAATTTGAAAAGTTTTGCCACTTTTTGGGTACAGAAACGTAATATTAATGAATTACAAAACTTTATTATATGGAAGACAGGTGACGTATATGTTTTGACATAACTTATAGGACAATGGGGAACAGGAGGCGTATACGTTTTGTCATAACTCATACAACAATAGGTTCTATTGAAATTTAGAATACTATAAAATCGAACATTAGTGCCATTCTTTATTTTATTATACCACCCTCGTGTCTTCAATTGTTGTTTATATTACCGCACATTGTTTGGCATTGTATTAGATTGTTTTGTTGTTGTTTATTACGTGTCATGCCACTTGAATTTTTCTCAGATCTTTAAAGAAAATAAAAAACTAAGTGAAAATATATATTTTTTTTTTTTTTTTTGTATATAAATTTCAGATATACCTCTCTCTCTAAATGAGATACTATAATTAGTTTCCATAATCCTCAGTTTATTTTTTTCAATAGGAAAATGGTCACGTTTCTATTGAAAATTTGTTGGTGAGTATTTTCCCATGAGAGAATTAAAAAGTCTATCAGTTCTCAAAAAAATGTTGAGCGACATTTTCTCAATACCTTTTGACAAGCCTTTTTTGTGACGTGACAATTTTTTTCTTTTAGATATTCGTATACATGGGATATGATCAATTTGTTGTTCTTTGCGGAACAAATATCCACAATTGATTGATAAATGTGTATGGATCTACATCAGTTTGTTATACGGAAATGATTGATTGATTTAGCATCTCTAGTATCTATTTTTCCCTGTAATTGATAACAAAAAATTATCAATTCAAAATCAAGGTTAGTTACATTATTTAATTTTGAAAATAACGAGTCGAAATTAAATTGTCTATGCTGGCGTATGAGTTATGACACAACGTATTCGTCGGAGATTTTTCTCAAAGGTAATAAGAACTATAATTTTGTCTTTTAAAGGTATGCGAATCTGCACAATGTATACCTTACAAGTTACCTCTTTCTCTTCTATAGTGAATTTGTCATATTTATTTCGAAAGTGTATAGATGGAAAATAAGAATGAGCAAAATAAATCATATTTTGTGTCCCCTTAAGAAAATATGGGTCAATGATGCTTTGACTTATAAATGTGCAAAATTTAAAATTTTTTTTCCATAAGGGGAACTCAATCTGATTGTTATTATTATTCAATTTTTTTTTTCAAAAGGTTTCATATCATTAAAATATAAGACCACAGTTCTGATTATCTTCGATATAATATTAAAAAAATCCGTGACGTATACGTTGTGTCATAACTCATACGACACTATAGCCTATATGATTTTCCCTCATATTTGTATGACCTTAATTATTAAGACTATCCTTTTTATAGTCGCAGAAGAGTATACCTATTTGCTTTTATAAAATTATTAATACAGAAATAATTTTCAAAAAAAAAAATAATAATAATATTAAAACCACAGCTGGAAATTTTTAAAGAAGTACCTCATTTATTTATTTTGAACACTGCTGTTACATTGTTTCTCAAACATAAACATTGTAAGCTGTCTAGTTCAATTTGTAAAAAAAATTATTATTAACATTAATTGGTGTCCACCACCACCGACATCATCGTCATCAACAACCCCAGTAATCGCCTGAGCTTATAACTTATGAAAAAAACTAACTCTTCTTATCATTTGCCTTAATCAAATGTACATCTTAATCGTCGTCGAATCTCTCTCGCGGTACTAATCACAGTAAATATTATCCGCATTCATTAGTTCGGTTGGATGCGCGGTTGATCTTCTTGTGTTATTGTCTCGGTCATTGTGCACATAAATATGTGTAGTATGACACGCTCAGCGGATGACTTGCTGAGTCGAGTGACGACTACCTAGTTGAATGATCGTTGACAATTCATTTGTTCGACAAATTAAAACTTAAACTTGACACTGTACACACGACAAGTGTAAACAAATTAAACAAGACACACAGATGTACACAAAGTAAATTTGCTTTGTTGTTGACAAGATGAAGCGGGGGCAAATACAAAAAAAAAATTAAAAATATTTAAAGAGGTATTATTTTCAGTTCTTTGGGGAAATAAAAAAATCTGAATTTTTTATATTTAGAAAATAAATGTTCAATACATAAACAAAAATGTTATTGCCTTGGTAACGTATACGTTATGTTATAAGTTATACGCCACCCAAGCCAAAAATATTTTAATATTACAATATTTTAAAACTGAACTAATTATATTCTTGTTCAAAATCATAAATTTCTATATTCCAATATTTCAGTTCCTATTTTCTTTTAACTAACAGTGAAATATCGGTGACGTATACGCTGTGTCACAAATCATACGACTCTATTTTCTTAAATAACGTATAGTTTAGTTACTAGAAAAAATGTTACAATCCTGTAGAAATGTGTTCGATAAAAGTCATTGGAAATGATGAAACACAATAAAAGATCTAAGAATTCTACAAAAAATATTAAGGTCAAGCCAATTTTTTTTTATATTTAATATTAAAGGGAAACATTTGTGGCGTATACGTTGTGTCATAAATCATACGACACCCTAGCATATTGAAAATACTTTAAGTTCCAATTGTTTTAAATATTTACAAACAATTTGAATATACCTCAGGTGAGCCTTAAACAAATTACTCAAAATATACTTCAAAAAATTACTCAAACTACAGTTTTTATTGGTTTAAAATACAAGACTATAGCTATTTTTATTTTCGATATTACAGGTTAAAATCCTTGACGCATACATTGTGCTACTAATTATAAATTATGAACAGATCGTATACCAAACTGATTTTCTCCCTGACAAACAAGCGATATATTTTTTTAAATATCTTAACTCTAAAATATCTTCTTAAAAAACCCCAATAAACTTCAAAAATACTCTACTCTCTCTTTCTAAAATCATGAGAAGATTTTTTTAAATCTTCAATTATTACCAGGAGAAATTTTATTTAAAAATTAAGCATCCTAACTTTGCATTTCACGATTAAGGCTCAGGAAGTATTCTCGAAAAATATTCCAGAAAACGTTTACAAATTATTTTTTAAGCAATTCACGATTTTATTTCAGGAAATCCTTCAAAGTTTTTATACGCTACACAACTACGTTGTCTAGGTATTATAACTTTGTGCAGCCCCAAGAGTTCGTAACGCCGCGAAATATTGGTCCTAGACCCACCTTTAAGTATCTAGACATGTGTGTCCGTCCGTCTGTCCATTATAATTTGTAAACACGATACAGGCCACAGTTATGGACCAATCTTCACGAAATTTTGCATGTAGGATGGGTTCTGGCCTATGAAGACCTGAAATGGACCAAAAACTTATTTTTGTCTTATTTTCTGGTCGATCCAGAGGCCGCAATTATGGTCCAAACATCACGAATTTTTACATAGAGCAGGGGTTTTGATAAAGATCGGACAATATTTAGGGGGTCAAATGGGCCCTGACTTTTGTGTGAAAAATGAAAAAAATTGTATTCTGTAGCATATATATTTACCCCTGAAGGACATAGACCCGAGTTGTTGGTAGTATATTCAAGAGGAGTAGTTGAACTAGGATAAAACCAATCGGTGAAGATCTTCCTTATTTTTCCCTTAAAATACATGAATGTAAAACAGCAAACCCTTTAAGAGATCTTCTTTAAAAATTCACGAATATAGACTCTACTGAAGTTTCTCTGTCCCTGATTATAATTCAGAAAGTCTTATTTTTTGCAATGTTTTTAAAAAAATCTTCTTAATTTTTTTTATTTATTTATTTGAAAATCTCCCTTTAAAATATATTAATAATATATATTTTTTAATATTATTCAACTACTACTTACTTAAAATTATAATAAAAAACTGGTATTTAATTATCCTTGCAAGGATATGATTTTTGGTACAGCTGTTTTTTTTTTTTTTTGGGATCCACTTAGGTATTATCACAAAAATAGTAGTCTTAAAAACTACAAATCTCATCAAGGAAATACCCCCTTATATTTTTAATAAATATTTTGATTTGATATTATTTATTTATTTCCTCATATATCCTTATCTACAACACAAATTACAAAATTATTAACACTTCTATATTTTATTTTATTTTTTTCGGAATTATTTTTTTTATCTTCACAACTTTCTTTTAAACCGTAATTAAATTAGCCTTTCAATTAATCTGGTGTTTAAAACACGATTTTTTGTTTCGTTTTTGTTGTATTTTTTATTATTTTTGTTAATTAAAGTTTCACAACGCGATTATTTTTAAAAAATCTGGATGATGCTGTTCGTGTCAAGTATTTGTAGTGTTTTTATTTGGCGAGTGCTGGTTGTGATAGTCGTTGTTGCTCGGAAAGTGACAGCTTAAACGCAACTGAAAAGATTTCATTACAATTCTGCAGTTAATAAATGAGAAAATGAAACAAAAACAACAGCAGCAACAACAACAACATCGACGAGCGGAACAAATCTAACTTACTAACTAACTGTGATTGTGGTAGTTGTGGTGTACACTCACACCACAAACACTCTCAGGCTCTCCACCTCAAGTTAGGCACACGTTTCAACACTTTTTTTGCACAATTCGATTTAGATTTATATTTAAAATAGAAAATTTTTTAAAATGGTTTTTTTTTTTTTTTTTTTTTTTTTGTGTTACTATTCCCAACTCCCAACAGATGTTGAGTATGACTTTTTCTTTTCCCCAGATATAGTTTTTTTTATTTCATTTCAGGGCCATTAATATTAAAATAAGGGGTTATTTGTTTTCTCTCTCCGCTGTTCTTAATTTTAATGTGCTAATGAGAAATATGGACTTTTTTCCATTAGCCTTAATTTCCTTGATTTGTAATTCCGATTAGTTTTTTTTTTAATGTCTCAGTCTGCCATTTTTTCTTCTAATTATTTATTAATTATTCCATGATTATTGTATTTTAATATTTATTTATTTATATTTATTGTGAATTCCCATCTATCCCGTTTCTATTATGGGAATGTGATTCTGATTAGATTCTCGCTTGATGGTGTTATGAGATTATTGTTACAGTTTTGTGGAGACCAATTTTTTGTGGATCCGCATAATAAAAATTAAGACGTAATAGAAACATTGTAGGAAAATTACAATTTAATATTTTAATTATTTTTTTAGTTTGGGAAAACTGTGAAATTGTGTGTCACTAAAAAAATATTGAAGTCCCAGGAAAAATTACGATAAATAAGCACCATATTAAAAAAATAATCTAAATTCACGATTATGCCAAGGACAACCCTAATTTTTTTTTAATAAATCCAGGATTATAGTCGGGTATCCTCTAAGGTTTATAGCGGGCGAAGTATAGTTTAAAAATCGACGATTACATTTTTTTTTGGAGTATATTTGAAAATCTACGCTAATAGATCGGGAGGTCTTCTTACAAATATACGATTTTAGCTCAGGATTTTTTTTTCTTTTTTATTTCACGATATATATGAGCTATATCAAAATCTAAACCGATTAACACACATCATTCTAGACTTAATTTAGTACGCCATGCCAAATTTCGTGAAAATCGAAGAATATATAGGGTCTTTGGTGCACTATTTACATAAAATCGGACGAATATATATATGGGAGCTATATCTGAATCTGAACCGATTTTCACGAAACATAACATATGTAATTCTAGACTCAATTCAATGCGCTGTACCAAATTTCGTGCAAATCGAAAGATACATGGGGACTTTGGTGGCCCATTTTCCTTAAATCGGACGAAAATATATAGGTGAGTTATATCTAAATCTGACTCGATTTTCTCGAGACTTAACGCATATCATTCCAGGCCTAAATTAGAACGACATGCTAAATTTCGTGCAAATCGAAAGATATATACGGACTTTGGTGCACCATTTGCATAAAATTGGACGAAAATATATATGGGAGCTATATCTATATCTGAACCGATTTTCACGAAATGTAGCACACATCATTCTGTACCTAATTCAGTACCCTATGTAAAATTTCGTATACATCAAAAGATATATAGGGGCTTTAGTGCCTACATCGGTCGAAAATATATATGGGAGCTATATCTAAATATGAACCGATTTTTTTGACTTGTGCCAAATTTCATCTAAATCGGATCACAAATGCGACCTGTACTTTGTTTAAAATTCAACATCTACAGACGGACGGACGGACATGCATAAATCGACTCAGAAAGTGATTCTATGCATATTCTCAAAAGGAACCATGTGTCTATCTCGTTTCCTTTTGCCTGTTACAAGCATATGCACAAAGACATAATACCCTGTAACACAATATCGTGAAGGGTATAAAAATCCTATAAAATCCTCTAAGAAATCTGGAATTTCAGAATTCATAAATGAAGCGACGCACTTAGATTTAATCTATACATCTTTTTTTTTTAATTTTGGAACTATTTTCAACAGTATAACAGTTGTATGACAGTTTAAAAAAATTTCTTCAAATTCAATGAAAATTCCGAACATGACATTTTTCATTATTTTTTAATATATTTTATGGGGTATAACAGTTGAATAACAATTTCAAAAAACTGTTATACTCGGAAAAAATTTTTTGCATTTTAATGAGAACACCGAATATAAAATATTAAATTAAAAAAATATTAATTTTTTATTCAATTTACATGTTTTATAAATATTTCAAAACTGTTATAATTCAGCATTGACCCGATTTTTTCCTTCAGAAAAACAAAGTCCCATTGCATTTTTATAATTTGTCCGTAATTTTCACAATTTATCTTCCAATTGCTTAACAAAATTCATTTTGGGTTCAATCAGCTGTTTATCTGTCTTTGTAATTCGATAATGAAACAAACTGAATTGTCACACCTACAGATCCCTAATTTCAGTTATTTTAATCAGCTGATTTGATCTTAAAACCACATTAACACAATTTTCATGCATATAAATGTTTCAAAACTGTTCCAATTCAACATTGATCCGATTTTTTCTCCATAACAGAAACAAATCTAATAACGTTGTATATTTGAAATTATTCAACTTATATTTCCCTCTATAACCTTGACCCCACAATGCAAATCAACTTTTATATATTTATTTGCTTCTATTGTTCCCCAGTGTAATTATGTAATAAATATTACAACAAACTATATTGCATGCTACCCAATTATCCCACCGCAATTGCTATTCATTCAATATTTGTATCAATGATAAATTTATAAAAAAAAAAACAAAGTGTAAAATTATATATTTTTGCACGTGGTTTTACTTCGTCACTTAGCTTCGGCTTCCCAATTGAAGTCGTTGCAATATTCAATTAGCGCCGTGGACGCTTAGAAGGCAACATTTTAAAATAATTAGAATTGTCTATCTCTGTATATACATAGGGTTATTAAATGGTAATTAAGAAAAATGCTTTATTAGCAGCGTAATTAGTTGTTAATGTATTAGTTTTTACTTTATTATTAAATTGTTATTGCGAGAAAAACGTGTGGTGATTTCTTTAAAAAATATTACAGAAGGTGTTTTTTGGGATGTATTTGGAAAAGTCTGAGGAAATTGGAGAGCTATTGTGGATTCAAGGGAAATTAAGGGAAATAGTCATGGGAACCCATTCACTCTGAATGTTCCTCTTTACAAATACACAATTCAAAATCCATGATTATACCTCTGGAAATACTCTAAGATATAGTCCAGGAAATACTCTTTAAGAATCCGCGATTATAGCTCAGAAAGTCTTCTATTTAAAAAATCCACGATTATAGCCATAGAAATCCACTAAATTTTGTTTAATAAATTCAGGATTATAGTCCAAGGAACTCCTCTTTGAAAATTCACGATTGTAGCTCAAAAAGTCTACTTAAAAAATCCATGATTATAACTGAGGACATACTCTTAAAATATCCAAGAATGCCCACGATTATGACTCAGAAATTTTCTTTAAAATATACACGATAAGATTTTCTCTTTAAATATCCGGAATTATAGCACTCAAAGTCTCTAAATTCATTCTTATAATTTTTCCTACATACTACAATTCATTTTCCAATTCCTCCAAATGTTATTATTGCTTCAATCAGCTGTTCATTACAAAGTAATTTATAAATAGGTAGTTCATTTAGCCCAGCTGACGTTTCTATTAACTGTCAAAGTAGGTAATTTCTACTTGAATTCAATGTGCAATGTTGCCAATTATGTGAAATATTATAAGGAGAAATTTGACAGATGGTCGAGACAAAACAAAGGTTTTGATCAAAAATTCCTTAGGACAATGACTGATGCCAACTGTCCAATGTTGTCTAGTAATATTTCTCACGGTTGGCAACATTACATGTCAAATTCAAGTACAAAAATATACACTTTGACAGTTAATCGGATAATCAGCTGCACTAAATGGAGCATGGCACATTAAAAAGTTAGTTCATTTAGCGCAGCTGATGTCTCAATGAACTGTCAAAGTGAGTAATTTCTACTTGAATTCGTTGGGCAATTTTGCCAACCATGTGAAATATTATAAAGAAAAATTTGACAAATAGTCGAGACAAAAACAAATGTTTTTGTTTTGATACATCACCATATTATTGCATCATGTTCCATGGGAGTGCCCATGATGCAATAATAAGGTAATGTATCAAAACAAAAACCTTTTTTTGTCTCGACCCTCTGTCAAATTTGTTCCATAAAAATTTTCACATGGTTGGCAACATTGCACATCGAATTCTAGTAGATATTACCTATTTTGACAGTTAATCGAGACATCAGCTACTCTAAATGGACTACCTATTCACTGTGCCATGGAAGTACCTAAGAATTGTGCCATGGCTATGAATTAGGCTGAATTTTAACACCTATCGATCCCTAATTTTAGTTATTTTAATCAGCTGATTGGGAAATCTTACAAAACATTCAATTGAAATTTAAAAGAATTTTATCCCATAAAATCTTTAAAATCTGATATTAACTCTGTAATTCTATGTTAGTATATACAATATAAGCTCTTTAAATAGTTTATTTTAAATATTTTATCAAATTATCCCTGAGTTCTCCTCAATACTTTACCGCACAGCAAATACAAAACATCTGTTTGCTTAACCTATAATAGAGTCATTACAATATTTATACCAATGTAACAATTTAATTATGTCCGACTTTGAGTTATGGGAATTGGAATAGGTATTTATAACATACCCACAAACAACAGTAGCAACAACAACATCGACAACCCTCAGAACATTTAACTACATTTTAAAACCGTTTCATATTGAAAACACAAACTTGATTGAGTTTAAAAAAATTAATTACAAATAACCTCTCTTCGCAACACAACAGACAGATGTTCGTTGGGAATATAAAGTAATAACAATTAGAAGGTAATATAATTTTCGATTACAGTGGGATTCTGGATTCAAGATCAATGTAAAAAAAATTAATTCAACATTAATTAAAATAATAATAATAATGAGGAATAAATTAATTAATTACTCATGTTGCTGCATTAACTGAGTATGATCGCTGCATGTTAGCTGCAATCTTCATTTTTTTGGAACACTGATCAGCTGTAAAAAAATAATATGCTGTTGTTTGGAATTCATATTAACATCGCTCATGTTGAGATTTAAATATAATTAAATAGTATAGAATTTTATTTTGTTGATTTGGTAGTTCATATCTCAATCTGCCATAACATGCGAATACAAAACATAATGTATATTTTTTAATTAATGAATGATAGCGTGACAAGTATTGCATTTTTTTAGTTCGCTCACTTTTTTATTCGAAGTAATAAATTGCTTTAATATAGAAGATTTATAATTATTAACACCGAGTACTGAGATCGAAAGATGCTTTCGTGATAAGCAAGAAAGTTTAAAAGTATAACACAGAATTCGAAAAATATGTCAAAATTATTATTGAGATTGGAAACCTACCCTTTACTTATATGTAATAAATATGACATATTTTGTATATCCAATACAAATTACATGTTTTAACTTATTTGATGTAAACGAAGCTTTATTGACATCTTGACATCACTGCAATTTATTTATAATTCCTGAATTAAGGCAGTATAAAATGCCTACTAAATCGACTCAATTTCTAAATAAATTTTTCAAATACTAGCTGTTTAGACTAGTATTAAAATTATATAAAGCCAATCAGCTGATATTTGTTTACATGTATACATACACATTTCCATGGTACAATAAATAGATACCCTATTTGGCGCAGCTGACTATCCCATTAACTGTAAAAGTAAATAGCTTCTACTTCAAATCGACGAGCAATGTTGCCAACCATAAGAAATATTACAAGTTGACAGATGGTCGAATAAAAGCCAGCTGATCAGTATTTTTCTTTAATTCTAATAGGTGAAATTGTTGTTTTAAACTTTTTATAATATTCATAATATTTTTTAACAAATATTATGGATTTAAAAAGAAATTTTCATTTATTGAACCCCAAAAATAGTCATGGGAACCTCTCACTCTTAATGCATTCTTATTATTATTGTTTCAATCAGCTGTTCATCACAAAGTAATTTAGATTTCTATTCATGATTCAATAATAAGGTAATGTATCACAACAAAAACCTTTGTTTTTGTCCCGACCAACTGTCAAATTTTTCCTTATCATAATTCACATGGTTGGCAACATTGTACATTGAATTCAAGTAGAAATTATGCACTTTGACAGTAAATCGAGTCATCAGCTGCGCTAAATGAACTACCTATTTATTGTGCCATGGATAGAACTATAAGGAAAAATATGTAAAAAATAAATACAGTACAAATGACATTAGCATCTAGAGATCCCTATTCTATGTGGCTTTGATCAGCTGATTTAACATAAAACGGTTGAATTGTTTTGAAGATTAGAATTATATTTAATAAAATCGTGTAACAATAAATTATGTTAATTGTTTCCTTAATTATACGTGAACTAAATAAAGATGTTTTGTAAATGGAGTGATTTACTAGGTTTACATCAGAAAAAGCCTGAAATATGATCATAGAGATTTAAGAAAAAACTACAATTGGGAAAATCGGATTGAATCTTCGGATTGTAAAGAAAAAGAAATATTGGTGAACACTGAAATGGCGGTATAGGACTTTTTCAGATAAATATCAAATTTACAGACATTCAAGTTGGCTAATCTCGTTCCTGAAGCGGTTCGATGCAATTCAGTTCGCAACGTAAAGGAAAATTGGTCACTCATTTTAGTGCAATGGATTCATTGGCACATGACACTTAATTCAGTCATGAAAAACTATAAGAACGAGAGCAAAAATATACGATTGTAGCAAAATGAATTAGATGAACGAAGGAACGGGAACTAATACCGATCGTTCCTTTTGCAGAATTGTTCCTTTGAACTAGTTTGTTCCGGAATTACCCATGAAATGCTAAAATTAATTGCATCAGTGGTGAAATGATGATTGATGTTTAAAATTCTATTGCATCTAAGATTATTTGGTAAAGTTGGAAAATATCGTTCCTGATGCCGTTCAATTTTAATTTTTTTTGCTCCGCAAAAGGATCTCGGTCTTTAATTTAGTTCCATAGCTCGTTTTAGTGCAATCGTTCATTGGTTTAGTCAATGAACGAAACGATATATATGAACGATTGGATCTAGATGAACTAGGTGAACGAACACAAAAAAGAACGACTGGAGCAAAAAGAACTAGCCGAAACTAGTTCCAATCGTTGCTTTTAAGGAACAGAAAAATGATTTGGAGGAGACAGGAAAAGGTGTAAATAGTGATGTCATATTTGGAACCCCGTAGAATATAGGACATTAATTTAGTTCCATAGTTCCTTTTCAGTTCATTTGTTTTGTCAGTTAAATCGGTCAATGAACTGAACGATTATATTAAAATAAACTAATTGAACGAAAACAAAAAGGATTTACTGGTGTAAAAATAAAGAGCCGAACATAGTGCCGAGAAGCTGTAAATAGTTATACAAACTTTAGAACCCTGTCGACTAGTCATGAAGTTCAACGTTTGCTAGAAGATGTGAAAAAATAGGTTCTGATATACCATATGAGGTGTATGATCCAAAAGTTAAAAGAAATCTCGAAAAACACAACTTAGCCAATGATCGGGGAGAAGAGAACATTTAAGTTTAGGAGGAAACAAGGCGGTCCAGCATTATCAAATCACCCTTTTATCTTTTTTAGCCGATGGCTATTTTATTAATTCTAATCTTACATTTAATACAGATGGCAATATAGTTGATACTATTAGAGAATATGTTAGGGTTCATTGGTGCTGCGTTCACTGTAGAAAACTTTCTGCCGATTTTTATAATTTTGTAAAAGACTTGCAATCGGAGCTTGTATCCATTAAGAAGACCTTGATAATGATGTATCAAGTAGTTTTGACATTTTTTCCAATCTGTTTGATAAGTACCAGCAACTCGATTAACTTATATCGTCGCCGTCCGTTTCTGGGCAGAAACGAAAGAGGTCTTCGAAGATGACACCAACTAAAACGATGCCTATTCGTACAGCCTCTGTTTCTGCTGGGAATACTGCGACACGAACATCGCCAGATAATATTGATAAAACTGATGATGTTAATGATCAGACTTATGCCAGTGTCGCGTCTCATGCAACCACGGAAGGGAGCAAGGATTTAATGGAAGTGCTAATACCTCATAACGCTATGAGTATTGATAAACATAGTCTGGAGAAGACCACTAAATCTACTCATAGTACACAGGAGTTATCAATTCATTTATCTGGTACGTCTACCTACCCAAAGACTATATCAATGGCCCCTGCCATGAAAATGGTCTTTGTGGCTAGGTTTGCGCCTGATGATATAAATTACTATATCAAATAAATAGTAAGCTACAAGCTTCGATCGTCATACTGTGAAAGAGATCATCATTTAAAATATTAGTTCATGATGATATATTTCTAAGTTTGATATCGAAAGATTTTTGGTGTGCTATTTTAGATAATTTAGCTGATTTACCTCAGAGATCTGAACCAGTATCAAAAAACTATATAACCTATTTACCATTTGATATCAGAATGTAAGGAAGTTAAACACTAAATTACTTTAAATTATTTTCCCCAAATTAAATTCCGACTTCCAAACTCTACGTACCAGGAAGCAGAAAAATATATTTTCCACATTCTTCACACAACACATGTCACAAAAATTAATTAAAAAATATATCTCCCACCACCTACTCCATAACATCCATATAAATACTTAACGAAAATATATGAATTAATTGCTATCCTTATAAAAAAATCTCCTCCTTCATCTCGTTCCTAGATTTAAATGAATTTTAATGATTTCAATAATAATTGTCAGACACCTGTTGCCTCACACAAAAAAGTATTCTTTCCCCAAAAAGAAAAACTCCACTTATCCAAATATTTTATTTTACACCAAGGACCACGACAGATGATAGCAAGGATTTTTTCCTTCCTTACATTGTGATTCCTGTCTGTAATTCCCATGGGCGAATGTGGTATTTACAATTGCATGTACGACAAATCAAATGGATATTAAGAGACTTGACGAGAGATAGTCCGACCGACAGACAGACAGCCTGACAATTTAAAGGTAAATATGTATAGAGTCTGGGAATCGTATTTCCCACCTTGGTGACTTACCTTGTTTGAGATGTTGTTGATTTCGTGTTCGTTGCTTTGGCCTTGGATGGTTGGTTTCACTGTTCAATATTGGCTTAAGGATGTGAAAGTCAGACAAGCACGAAAATAATTCCTGGCGCCTGATGATGAAAATGATGATGATGCGGGGCTATTGAGGTATGTACGGGTGGATAGGTGTGTGTTTCAGAATAAAGAAGATGTGAATATGCTTGACAAATATGCTGGAATGCTGGAAAACGTTTAAGGTTTGCTGCTGTCTGAATTGTGTCTGCGAAGAAAAATTGTTGAAGTCTGCCGTGCAGTTTTTGTTGTTGTTGTTAATGGTTATTGGAGCAAAAAATCCTCAAGGATATTCAACTGGTCCCTTTGGTTTTTCTGGTTGTTGCTTGTCTCTGCGGTATTATTTGTGGTTATGGTTAAGGAATTTTTTTATTTTTGTATTTATTGTTGTGGCTGCTGTGCTGTTGTTGTTACTATTGCTTGTTGTATTTTATTGAGTGCAATATTTCAATCAGTGAATTCCTGTGGGAGATTATCACCAAAGGGATAAAAATGGAGAAAAAGAAAAGTAGATTGTTATTAGTATGACCCACCACAACTGAGGAGATGCTTGAGGTTTATAATTTGTTAATGAATGTAAATGATAAATGGTTGTGAATTATAGAAAATAATTATGAAAGGATTATCTGGATAATATCCTTATGAAAGAATTAAGAAATTAAAAATTTGTGGAGAGATTAAAAATTAAGTCATTTCAAAGGGGGCGAAAAGGATGACACCACCAGTAATAAGAAGCTCAATGGACCCAGCCAACAATATTTGTAATTAATTGTTTCAAATTAAAAAATTACAATAGCAATTAGGTGGAAAGGGCTCAAGAATTTTTGGATTTTTTTGTCCTTGATATGAACCGATTTTAATTTCCCAAAAAGCTATGGACTGCCAAAGTAAAAGAAAATGTGCTATATGCAATGAAGATCGCCATCAGTAGCTTATGATAAACAAAACACCGTGATCGTCTCAATTAAAAAAATACTACAGCAATTTGGATGTAAGGGCTCAATAATTATAAGATATTTTCTGGAATGTACGATTTTAAGTATCCCACCATTCTAAGGCCTGTCAAAGTAAAAGAAAATGCGTTGTATGCAATTAAGATAACCATATTTTTTATTATGAAAATATCATCGTGGTAGGACCACACAATAATAATCGTCGTCGTCCGCATAATGATTATAGAAACCGTCCGAGACCAAATCCGTATAGTCGTCTGACAAAAAAAGTGTCAAGCACACAATTAAGTCTCTGGTATAAGTCTCATGTCCTTCAGACTGGAATAATTTTATCTCCAACAATGATTATCAAACTGACTCAGCCCGGCCTTCCCAATGCCTTACGGGCGTTATTGGACCGGTTAGTAGGCAGAGTCAGATATTTGCCTGTCGCACTTTTTCATGATGAAAAGAAAACAATAATCGTCGGCGTCGTCCACATAATGATTATAGAAATCGTCCAATACCACATCCGTAAAGTCATCCTTCTGAAAATGTGTCTTAGATGCAACTAGGTTTCTGGTAGGATATATGTGCCTTCAGACTGGAAAAAGTTTATCCCCAAGAATGATTGTCAAACTGGCTTCGTCCGGCCAACTCACTGCCGTAGGGATGATATTAGACCAGTGGAGTAGGAAGAGTCAGATTTGTACCTCTCTGGTTCGTAGTGTAGTCGGCCTCACCAACCTTAGGACTGTCAAAGTAAAAAATGCGCTGTATCCCAGAAGATCGCCAAATAATTGTTTATGATCAAAAGAAAGTAATAATCTTCGGCGTCGTCCACATAATGATTATAGAAACCGTCTGAAACCAATTCCGTATAGTCGTCGGATTAAAAATATGTTTTCCACATAGCTAGGCTTTATGGCTCTTCAGGCTGAAATCATTTTATCCCTGATCATGTTTGACAAACTGGCATAGTCCGGTTAACGCACTGTCGTGCGGGTGATATTGGTCCGGTGTAATAGGCAGAGCCATATTTGTACCTCTCTGGCTCGTAGTCTAGTCGTTTCCACCAATGTAAGGACTGTCAAAGTTAAAGAATGGAAAATGTTAGTCCCCGACAATAACTGTCAAACTGCCTTCGTCCCGCCGTCCCACTGTCGTACGTGCTGTATTGGACCAGTGTAATAGACAGAGTCAGATATATACCTCTCTGGTTCGTAGTCTTGTCAGCTCCACCAACCTAAGGAAAATCATACTCTTATTCATGATGAAAAGAAAACAATAATCGCCGGTGTCGTCTGCATATTGATTATAGAAATTGTCCGAAACCAAGTCCGTATAATTATCAGTCTGAAAATGTGTCTGGCACACAACAAGATCTGGTAGCCTTCATGTTCTTTCAGTCTGGAATAAGTTTTCACCCGATAATGATTGTCAAACTGGCTTCTTCAGGGCGTTCCACTGTCATACGGGCAAGGGATAAGTAAAACGACTTTCGATTAAAGTCGACTTTTCAAGATCGACTTTTGCTTTTCTCTATAAAAACTTTGTTTATTATCACAAAACCCAAATTGCCTCAAAAATTACACATTCCAGAACTTAATTTTATCTATTGACAACAATTCATATAAAAAATTAAATTTTTTAGTCGATTTTGCATCAATCGTTAAAAGTCAAAAATTGGTTTCGAACTGTTTTGACAAAATCTAAAGCATGGCCCAATATACAGGTCGTTATAGGCAATTGTGGATTAAAATCCCCCAAGCTGTCAAATTTTTTATTCAGGTCTTTATATGATTAAGTCAAAATTGAAAGCATTTTGGGTGAAATCATCTGGCCTTATCGGACGACTTTATAATTGGGCCATGATCTAAAGATCGAAAAGTCAACATTTTTGTCAAGGCCAAAAATCGAAAAGTCTAAAGATCGATTTTTTTGGTCAGGGGCAAGAATCGAAAAGTCTAAAAGTCGACTTTTACGCTCGACTATTTACCTCTAGTACGGGGACATTTTACCAGTTTAGTAGGCAGACTCAGATATGTATCTCTGTGGTTCAAAGTCTTCGGCTCCTTACTAATGGTTTCTTGAAATGTGACGCTCTAATATTTCCAACACAGAACTTTTTGTCTTATATAAAAAAATCTATTAACTCCCTTCTATGAAACCATTCATTTACATTTCTCTTGGTCTTATCTTTTATTACCATTTTTTCAAAACTTAATTTTTATCCCAACCACCTTCTTTCTGACCACTTCGAACACATCCACATAAACCAACTGTCAAACACATACACCCATCATAACTACATTTTGATTAACATATTCATAATCTAGCCTTTATATCTTCACCACCATAACCAAATCCCCTTCCCATTCCCCTTTTGTCAAAAATAAAGCAATGAATAAGTGCTTAACTTGTCTACGGAATCTGGTCAATGCATAGACCAAAGTGATAATGACCAATGACCACCAAAGACACATGTACACACTCCCATTGTTTGTGTGGTTTGTTGTCCACCAACAAGTACTCTCCACAAGTACGAACGACAACATCACTGTCAGCAGCAGTTAAAACACTTCAAATCAGATAGCAAAGGGTATAAAACAAAATTTTGAAATTTCCAACCAACCTCCCCCCACACCATCAAAAATACACACACACACACCATATGTATTGGCTCAATATCAAAATCATTTAAATATTGAAATAAAAGAAAACCCCCTTGTTAAACAAACATGTCCACTTTGGAGGTCATTACAAAAAAGCTAACCCCCTATTCATTGTCTCTCCATGTGTGAGTGTATGTTTATGAAATAACAATAATAACAACAATTAATTTAATTGTTTTTTTTTCTAATTGGAGCCACGGTAAATATGGGCTGGTGTTACAAGTTTGCAATGTCAAATTGTGGATGGGTTATTAGTTTCAAATAATTACCCACCAAAGGATTGCCGTTTTACGAGATATAGCAGCTCTGTTCCACATGTGCTGCATATTGTTCAGATAATTTGGTATTTAAAAGGTGGTTATTTATTTATAATTGTTTAAATAATGAATTATTTTAATTATGGCATATCAGCAATGTCTTTAAATAGAACACATTATTTAAATTGAGTAAATACATTATGCGCCTAAAATTAGGCAATACTTTTTGTCGTTAAGGCTCTTTGCTGCAATGTGAGTAGACATTGGATCAAATCAATGGGAATTTCTATTTTATTATAAAATAGATTATTAAAGAGACTTTTATTATTATAATTACATAATAATTATATAAAGGACAACATTATGGCATATATATTTAATATAATTGTTTATTTTGATTGTAGCAAAGAGGGAATAGAATAAGAAACTAGCCTATTGTAATTAAAAGAATACCAGCAGGAAAAGAACGATAAAATAAATAGTTCGTATAACGATATATTAAATTAATACGTTTTTCTATTATCCTTTTAAATCGTAAAGATTTTTTGTATGTTGTCCTTATTGAAAACCAATAAGCATTCTTTAAAAATATCAGTAGGACCTCTTACAGAATATCTTATGGAAAATGTGTACGTCGAATCAAAGATACTTATAGATATCTTCTCGTAGAAACTCAATATTTCTTCTAATAAAAATCAGAAATTCTTCACATGGCAGTAAATTTTATCCTGAAAGGTAGGTGTTCTCCAAAAAGCATTATCATATTTTTTCTTACATTTTTGCTTCTAGAAGATCGATAGACTTCTAGCAGAAAATATATGAAATATTAAAAAGGTCATCTGAAAAAAAATAAGTCCTCTGATAAATATAAATATAATAATAAATGAGTTCTTGAAGAAATTTTTATGCAAAATTAAATTATTTTTTCATCGAACACCGATTGTTCTTCCTTTAAAATCCCAATAGGACTTTTCACTGAAAACTAGAAGATCTTTCCATAGAAGCCTGAATTTCTTCTTGAAACTAGTAAATTTTATCTGAACAGTAGTCTAGAATGGACAGTAGGTCTTCCCACAGAAAATAGTATTTGATTTTTTTTACAAAAAAGTTAGGGAAATCGTACGAAATTATTCAAAGATTTTACAAAAAATATGTCTTGCTTCGGAATTCTTGAAAGTATAATCAATGACCTACAGTTAAGTAACATTTTCACGGCAAGGAGTCTTTATTATAAAATGTCTATTGGAAAGTAGCGGATAATTTCGGGTTCTATAGGAAAATTATTTGTTTTGTTATGATTTCCTAATACAAAGTATTTTGTGGTCCTCACTTTTTATAAACAAAATAATTGAATTTCCACTAAGTCTCACAGAATAATATTTTAATTGTTGGTATATTGGGTCGTATAACTACTATCGTTACTTATACGCTCTTGGTGGCGATAAGAAGGATTAACTAATTTAAATTGGCTAATATTAAACATCACTTCCCAGAAAGTTTTTTTATTCCATTTTGACTTTGGAGTTCGTTAAGAAGGAATAAAATAAAAAATTAATTCCTTAAGCTACCCTATATATTTTCTTCAAAAAGATCCACCTTTTGTTGATTTTATTATTTTCGTCGTATAATTGTTGTCGTTACGTATAGGTCCTGCAATAGACAAATTTAGGTCTCGTTATGGAAAATGTCAACGTTAATATTCTAAAAAATGAATTCTTAAAAGAAAAACCATTCGAAAAATCTTCCTCTTCCTTAATAGTATAGATAGAAATAATAAATTTTCAAATATTCCTATATTAAAATTAACAAAAAAAATTAAGTCTAAATATTTCAGAGAATAATTTTATTTTTACTTATACATTGATACGCTCTACAAAAAATGTCAGATAGTTAATTTTTGTAAAATATTCATTAGCTTTATTTCTCATCCTTTGATTTTGGAATTTTATCCGAAGGTTTAAAAAAAGTATGATATATTCCAGAGCCTACAAGAAACAACTATTTTACAAAATTTCTTTTATAAATATGAATAACTGGGCCTGTTTTTTTTTTTTAATTTTAAATTTCTCGAATTTTCATACTTTTGATTTTCAACATATTCGAAGACCAATTGTATGAAAATTCTCCTTAGAACTCTATGAACTTTTTAAATACACCTTTTCCAATATCCTTTGAAAAAATTTGCATATTTCTTAAAGATTTTTTCGTTGAAATGTTTTAAGATACCACACGTTGAGATTAGTCTAAGTAAGATTGGTTTAAGTAGTTCTTAAGGAATCCGAGTTGAAATAGCAAGTGAAGCAAAAGAAGGACTCTACACCTCTAAAATTTGTCGGACAAATTAAACCAATTCTAAATATTGTATATGTCTATATGATAGTTGTAGTACTTCTATATATTATTCTGTATTTTTATAAGATCTTCTGCATTTTTAATATCCTGCTTAATTTTTAAATTTTTTATAGAAACAGTTCCCTTTTAAACTATTATTAAGTGATTTTTCTATTTATCAAAGCATTGTGGCGTATTATTGTTGACGTTATGTATACGTCACCCTGTTGTTTAAAAAATACGGTGTGTTTGAGAATAGGCCAAGTAAAGTTGGTTTAAGTAGTTCTTAAGGAATCCGAATTGAAATAGCAAGCGAAGCAAAAGAAGGACTACACCACTATAATTTGGACTTGTTTGATATGATAATAGTCCTTTCTTTAAATTTTCATATAAAAATATAATTTCTGTTAAGCAAATGTATTTTTACGCCTTTTTTAGACAAAATAAATCAATTCAAGGGTAAAAATTGCTATAAGGCAGATGTAAGGACGTCTATATATTATTCTGAATTTTTTGAAGACATAACTCTAAATTAAAAAAACTCCTGCTTTTATTCAATTTTTTTTTAATTAAACAGAATTTGTTTTCTCTATAGAAAACGTTCCCCTTAATCTTTATTTGACTCTATATTTATCAGAGCATCGTAGCGTATTACAGTTGACGTTATTTATACGACACACTGTTGCATGAATTGTTATTCATATAATTATTGTTCGAATATTGTGGGGCGTACACATGTTGGCAAATTTATTTTGAAATTTCATTATTTTGTAAATAATGAAAATCGCTGGGCTTTTAAAATGTAGTGAAAAATTATCAATATAGTTGAAAATGTTCATAAAGCCCGATTTTATATATGTACAAAACGTTTAGCCAAACTACTATCAAGAAATGTCCCCGAAATTTTATAACTCTGCTTCAGAACCTTAAAAAAATCTTCTAAAATTTTACTTCTATACATTTTCTATTTTTTTATAGAAATTACTTTTTTCTATATCAATCAATACACATACTTCATTTATATTTAAAAAAATAAATTTAATATGAATATGACCGAGGGGTAAAAATTTACACCCTCCGCCAAAATTAGAGGTTAATCGATTTGTATCGAACTTGATTTTAAATTTACATCAAATATTTAATAAAAATTTAACTTACACCCTTTTATTTCCTCCTTATATTTTGGCTGATCACATAATTTTTGTAGATTTTTAATTTCGATTTTTTTTTTAATTTTCGTTTCGTTACTTTGGATTCGTTTACACGTCGTTGGTCTCACAAATTATAAAAGAGTCGACAAAATATTTACAAAATATTAAAAAAAAATATTTTTCACTATATATTTAACACAGACAAAAAAGTTAATTCACTACAATATATGTTCAAAATTAATTATCAACACTACAAGAAGAAGAAAAACACGACTATTAAATTTCGTTTGAGTTTATTTGATATTTTGTATTAAATCAAAAAAATTATTTGTTGGTTTATTTTTTCAAATTCTAAATTCTGTTTTATTTTTTCTAAGAGTTCGGTTCGGATTTAGTTTTTTTTATTTTCGGTTTTGATTTTTGTTTTAAAGAAGAGAAATTAGAAAACACTACCAACAGCAACGAGATCTCGTCTCGCACTGAATTCACCAAATGATTAATTCCTGCTGCTGCTTGCTTTGCGACAAAGGATGTTCAAAAGTCTAGAGAGGCTGAAACAAGCAACGCCGTGGAAGCAGTGGCTGGCTGACACTAATACCAATGCAGTTTGGAGATGCCACTTGTTAGAGTCACAAACGAAAACACCACTGCCACCACCACCATCATCATCACGGACGATGATGACAACAACAACAATATCACATTTCCACGAAGTTGACTTCACCCCCATAGGCCGGTCCAACACATGAGAGTAGCAGAACCAGAAAATGTGTTCGTGTGCATGTGTGTGTGATTGTGCCATTGGGCTTCGTGTCAACTTCGTCGACGAAAGGACAAACTCTAGCCATTATGTTGTATTGGTGTTTGTGTGTGAGTGTGTAGACCAACTTCCGCATTCGTTTTTGTTCGTATGAAACCTCCTGTTGCTACACATTCCACATCCACGACAGCCTGTTGCTGCAGTTTCCATCAAAAGGAAAAACTTTGAGCGAAATTGATTTTTTATACTCCTTCATCCTCAATCTCTTCTTTTTGATGGAGTGTGAAACTTGTTGGAGCCTGTGTATTATTGTTGTGTGTTATTTCTTATCTGTCAAAATTGTGGTTGGTGGTTTGAGTGGATTTGACTTTGGGGATTTTTTGGAAACAATCTTTGTTTTTAGAAGTTAATTTTTTGATCTATTTAAATACTCTATTTTTGTTTTAATTTCAAATTTCGGGATCAATATTTCTTGATTGTTTGAAATTGTCACCTTGTAGGATCAGCTGATTCCCATGTTTGCTGTCAAAATGCCTTATTGTGAATTCAATTCAAAATATTAAAACGTAAACAACCAAGCGGGACATCAAACGTATTTTTAAAGCTACATGGCAAAATAAATAGGTAATCTATTAAGCGCAGCTTACTATCTGATTAACTGCCAAAGTGCATTGCTTCTACTTGAATTCGACGTGTAATGTTGCCGACCATGAGAAAGGTTACTAGAAAAAATTTGACAGATGTTGGAATAAAAAACAGATGTTTTGTCTTGATACATCAACTTATTATTGCATCATCCTTGATCGTTTGAAATTGCCAGCCAATAGGATCAACTGATCAGCTGATTCACATATTTGCTGTCAAAATGCCTTATTGTGAATTAAAATCACAATATGAAAACGTAAACAACCAAGCGGGACGTCAAACGCATTTGGACAGCTCCAAAAAATATCAACCGAGGCAGGTTTAACAAAGTATACACATTTGGAGGTTATTTAATTTTTTTCAAAATAGCGTGTCAAGTCACAATAACGAATTTTGAAAAGCAACTGATTGATTGGCATCATCTGTTTCACATGTTTGTTCTCAAAATGCGTTATTGTGAATTAAATAAATTTACAACATGAAAACGTAAACTACCAAGCAGCAAGTCAAACGCATTTGAATAAAGAGTGATTTGTTAAGAGCTTGATAACTTAAAAAAAAAACGCATAAAATTTGCAAAATCTCATCGGTTCTTTATTTGAAACGTTAGATTGGTCCATGGCATTTACTTTTTGAAGATAATTTCATTAAAATGTTGACCGCGGCTGCGCCTTAGGTGGTCCATTCGGAAAGTCCAATTTTGGGCAACTTTTTCGAGCATTTCGGCCGGAATAGCCCGAATTTCTTCGGAAATGTTGTCTTCCAAAGCTGGAATAGTTGCTGGCTTATTTCTGTAGACTTTATACTTGACGTAGCCCTACAAAAAATAGTCTAAAGGCGTCAAATCGCATGATCTTGGTGGCCAACTTACCGGTCCATTTCTTGAGATAAATTGTTCTCCGAAGTTTTCCCTCAAAATGGCCATAGAATCGCGAGCTGTGTGGCATGTAGCGCCATCTTGTTGAAACCACATGTCAACCAAGTTCAGTTCTTCCATTTTTGGCAAAAAAAAGTTTGTTAGCATCGAACGATAGCGATCGCCATTCACCGTAACGTTGCGTCCAACAGCATCTTTGAAAAAATACGGTCCAATGATTCCACCAGCGTACAAACCACACCAAACAGTGCATTTTGGGCAGTTCTTGAACGGCTTCTGGTTGCTCTTCACTCCAAATGCGGCAATTTTGCTTATTTACGTAGCCATTCAGCCAGAAATGAGCCTCATCGCTGAACAAAATTTTTCGATAAAAAAGCGGATTTTCTGCCAACTTTTCTAGGGCCCATTCACTGAAAATTCGACGTTGTGGCAGATCGTTCGGCTTCAGTTCTTGCACGAGCTGTATTTTATACGGTTTTACACCCAGATCTTTGCGTAAAATCTTCCATGTGGTCGAATAACACAAACCCAATTGCTGCGACCGGCGACGAATCGACATTTCACGGTCTTCAGCAACACTCTCAGAAACAGACGCAATATTCTCTTCTGTACGCACTGTACGCATTCGTGTGGTTGGTTTAATGTCCAATAAAGTAAACTGAGTGCGAAACTTGGTCACAATCGCATTAATTGTTTGCTCACTTGGTCGATTATGTAGACCATAAACGGACGTAAAGCGCGAAACACATTTCGAACCGAACACTGATTTTGGTAATAAAATTCAATGATTTGCAAGCGTTGCTCGTTAGTAAGTCTATTCATGATGAAATGTCAAAGCATACTGAGCATCTTTCTCTTTGACACCATGTCTGAAATTCCACGTGATCTGTCAAATACTAATGCATGAAAATCCTAACCTCAAAAAATCAGCTCCAAAAATTATAAGCCGAGGTATAAACACATGGAGGTTTTTTATATTTTCAAGATGTCATATCAAGTCACAATATTGATTTTTGACAGAAAAAATGAGAAACAGCTGATTGACAGCTGATCATCCTGGGTCATCTGATCACCAAGATCAGCAGGAATTGTGTCAATACCCTTGAATTAATGTTTAATATCTGACGAATTTTCGCAAAAAGTGTACTTTAGATAACAGGCGTTTTAATTACATTAACAACTTCACAGCTCAACATTTCCATAATAAATAGAACATTATATTTGCCTTGCCATCATCGATTTCATCTTTCTAATCACTTTTTATTTAATTATTTATTTTTATTTGTATTTAATTACAAACAAAAATTACCACAAATTAGTCAAAACAAGTTGACACACAAAATTTATTATTACCTATCCCATTTTGTAGATTGACAAGCCCGTTTAAGTACAATTAAAAAAAATATATTTCACATTAAATATGACCATGAACTTGCTGTCAAGATTCTCCAAACAAAAACTGAACTTCCAACCGGTTTTTTGCTACAAACGTTAACCTATGTTCTATAAATGCGAACTGATTGGTTTTAATATTTTTGTTAAGTCATTGAACTTGTTATAAATTATAAAAAATGTATTATTATTCAAATAAAAAATATATATAAAAAATTGCAAGACAATATGTGTGATATACTCTTCTTGGTAATTATATTACAAATATTATATTTTTGTATTTTTTAACTCTAATAATGAGTGTCTTTTAAAGTAACTCAAATGATAGATAATAGTCAAGCAACTTGTTGCTGCTCTAGCATACATTGAGCAAAGCAAATGAATAATGCGAATGGGAATTGAAGTAAGAATTTAACAAATAAAAACCCCTATAAATGGAGTTAGTTGCAAATACAACACTGATTTGTACCAAAACTTCAACTAAATGTGGCAACTCTTTCTGTTTGTCATGTGTTTACTTTAAAATTCAAACTAACAAACAACAGCTGACTGCCAACTTGATATCATTTAAATACTAGTCTAAACAACTAGGATTTAGTGCTGCGATTCGATTGAGTCGATTTTCAAAACATAGTCAGTCCATGGCGCAATAATAAGGTGAAAACAAAAACATTTTTATTCGGCCCGATCTGCCAATTTTTTTTCTAGTAATATTTCTTATGGTTGGCAACATTGTACGTCGAATTCAAGTATTTCAAGTAGAAATTACGCACTTTGACAGTTAATCGAGACATCAGCCGCGCTAAATGGACTACCTATTTATTATACCCTGCTAGGCACTTTGATAGTTAATCGCATGGCACAATAAATTCACAATAATTTATTTTGACAGCAATCTTGAGAAGCAGCTGATCCTTCTTGGTGTCCTTTTTAAAAGGCCTTGAGTGGAAACATGTTTTTTCTTGTAAAAAAGTGTTGAATAAAGGAAAATAATTTTTTGATGTCTTTCTTTGCTGTTTACCATTTCATACTATGGATTTAATTTACAATAGTACAATTTGACAGCAAAAATGAGAATCAGCTGATTTGTCAATAAAGGCCTATTAATAAAGTCATCACGGGAGTCCAGCTGTTTCTCAAATGCATTATTGTGAATTTACATCCATTATGAAAACGTAAACCAAGTCCAAATTTTTTACATTAGACTTAAGAAAAAACAGCTGACTTTCGCTTGCTGGATGACATTATCAATAGATCTTGCCTTTAATCAAAGATGAAAGCATTTACTATGAAATATTGGAAATTTCATTGCATAGTCTTCGTTCTATATTTCTGAGCCGGATTAAAGGCAGAATAGAATTATTTTAAGAAATAAAGTTCTATGTTCGTCCTTCAGCTTCTAATATATGATATAGAGTTTTGGATTTGACACATACTTCTTATAGAATATTTTCTACTATTCTATTTTCCCGACCAAGGTATCTGTATTATTGCATTACCTGTATAAATAACATCTTAGAAAACGTTTCTATATAAGTTTATTAAAGGGAACCTGTTCTCGATTTTTATTTTTCAAGATTTTCAATGGGCTGGTAAATCAATACCAATGCCTGTTAATGTTTATAACTTTGAACATTTGAAGATTTAAAAGAGAAGAAAAATAATTTACAAACAAATTTGGTTATTGTTTTGTTGTTGTTTTTGTAATTAAAGAAAAGTCCTTATTTTTGATGGCGGGCATGATAACTCCCACTCCCACATCGGAATCCGAAAATTCCAACGGTGTTAGAAATAGCACATGTCTGTCTCTCGTATGAACTAGGATTATTGACTTCGCTCTAAAATTAACAAAATGGCGCCGATTTTTTTTACCAAAAACCAAGTTAAGAAATAAGGAAGATCTTCACCGATTGGCTTTATCCTAGTTCATACGATAGCTATACACTCACAGAGAAACCTGCAAAAATTTGGAATCGATTGGGTTATTAGTTTTTGAGTTATCGTGCCCGCCATTCACAAAAGAGAAAAACGCGTTTAAAGTTTGAGAAGCCCTATAACCGTCATCTCTTGAAATTTTGTAGGGGCATTCGTGAATTAGTGTAGATTCGAATTAAATCAAAAAAAAATTTGACCCCGAGAATGGGGGGTCCCCTTAATGCAGATTATCTCGGGATATTGGGATTTCTGAATCAGTTGGCACAGCACTAATTATTGTTTTTTTTTTTATTCACAGAAGTAGCTAAAATATTGTGTTTCGGATTCTCGGAGAGTGAAGGACTTCTTTGCAGAAAAATTTCAATAATTATTTTGTAAGGTGAATAGTATAAAAATTGATGTACGATGGAACTTGTTTTAATACATAAGGCCTGCACAACAGTATTCTGTTGAGACATATTAGAAATGGATCTATCACGGGATTGTGATATCACGATATTTTGATACACTGTTCTCAAACTGGACACACACCTAACTTTAAAGATGTTAACATTTTAACACGCGAGGCAAACTATAAAAGAAGATTTATGTTAGAAATGTTACACATAATAAATGTACCTGCCAAAAACCGTATGAATTTTAAGACAGATACAGAACATTGTGCACAAATTTACAGGAGCATCATTGAAAAAAGCGCCAACAAAAAAAGAGTTAGTTGATCTAGTCAATTCAATGAGAGTGGAAGTTAATAAAAAGTTAATAAAAATAAAATGTAACTAAAAACCAATTTTGTAATTTTTTTAATATATTTATGTAATTATGTTTTATTGTTTTTTAAAGTCAATCCCTGATGATGATCATCGACGACGATCGAAATATTGGAAAAATAAAAATAAATTAAAAAAGAAACCAAAAATCTTTTTAATTTTCAATGACCTCAAGCCGGGAAAAAATAATAAATAAAAAAGAAATTTCTGAATAAGCTGACACTTCACTCCTGTTTTTTTTTTTAATTCAAGGCACAAAACTGTCTCTTCTTTCAAAAAAACTTAAATCGCCTGTTTATTTTGCTTCCACTTTTTCTTTAATGGCCACACAGATTGTTTGGATGTTTATCTCTCTTGAGTTATTTCTGTTTTATTTGTATCTTTCTTTGATTTGTTCTTTTGCACTTTTCGAACGTGAACTTTATACAAATTGTGGCAATTTTAGGTTGTAGTATTCCAAGACGATTTTTTCACTTCTTAAAGAATTGTTTCAATTTAATTTATATTCACTTTATGGTATATTTTATTATATTTATTTTTGTTTTATTTATTTAAATATAGCTGTCATGTTTTTCTGTATGGCAAACAATCACAAATATAATTTTTATTTTGTTTTAAGTTTAATTTGTTAATATTTTTAATTTAATTTTTAAATATTAGTATACTTTTTAAATTCTATTTTTTTAATTTTATTTTTCTTCCATCTCCCGCTTTGATACGTTCGATTCTATCCACCTTTGATATTGAAATAAAATTTCAAATTCTTTTTCTACAATTTGTTCGGTCAAAATATGCGTTAGAAGACAACACAAACAATCTTATTTAAATCTTATGCCTGAGGGGGGAAGGGGTTTTAAGGGGAATCACTTAAGCCTTCACATGCTTATGGCCCCATGTTAATTCGTGTGATAGGTGCTGTAACAGCCAGCCATGGCTTAAAAGCTTAACACATGCCATTATGCCCGAAGATGATCAGTTAAACAAAACGTGTAGACGACTTAATTTTTTTGTATTTAAATTTGAATATTTAATGGCCAGCGTTTTTTGTGTTTTGGTGTTTTGTTTTGAATTACAATTCAATGTACATTCATTCATACTTCGAGAAGTTGACAAAAAAAAAAACAAATGCCAAAAAAGTGTTCATAAAAATTGAAAGTAATTAATGATCGATCTGTCACTTGTTGATGATTTCGAAAAGAAGAGAATTTTTATATTAAAAATTATAAAAAAAAAAAAAATAAATTCAATAATTTTTAAGTATTATTATTAAATTTTTTAATATGAAATAAAATTAGAAAAAAATTATATATTTTTAGAAATTTGCTGGAACACAGCACATGCATTCAATTCACAATAATGCATTTTGACATTAAACAGCTGAATTTCCTAGATGACCTCATTGATAGGTTATTGAATGTATTTATTGAAAAATTTTAGATCTATGAAAAATTTAAAGTAATTAATGATCTGTCAATTGTTGATATTTTGAAAAATGAGAATTTTTATATTAAAAAAATAAAACATATATATATATATATATATATATATTGTATATATATATATATATATTTTTTTTTGATATTATTAAATTTTTTAATATGAAATAATATTAGACAATTTTTTTTTAGAAACTTGCGGGAACACAACACATGCATACAATTCACAATAAGGCATTTTGACAGTAAACAGCTGATTTTACTCATGGTGTAATAAATAGGTCATGGCCTATAAATAAGGTCACCAAGGGAGACCAGCTGATTATCGATACCTCTCAAGTTTGCTGTCAAAATGCATTATTGTGAATTGACTTCCATTATGAAAACGTAAACAAAGTCGAAATTTTTGACATTAGACTTGAGAAAAAACAGATGTTTTCCGATTTCCATTGCTATCTTGGTGACCTTATTTATAGGCCATGAAATAGGTAGTCCTTTTAGCGCAGCTGATGACTCGATTAACTGTTTAAGTGCGTAATTTATACTTGAATTCGATGTGCAATGTTGTCAACTATGAGAAATATTATAAGGAACAATTTGACCGATGGTCCATTTAGTGCAGCTGATGACTCGATTAACTGTCAAAGTGCGTAATTTCTACATTAATTCGATATGCAATGTTGCCAACCATGTGAAATATTATAAGGAAAAAATTGACAAATGGTCGAGACAAAAACAAAGGTTTTTGTTTTGACACATCACCTTGTTAATGCATCATGATTTTACTGAATGGCCTCATTAATAGGTCATTGAATGTATTTATTGATACATTACAATATCTATTAATATGGACATCCAGCAGGCGAACGTCAGCTGGTTTTTTCTCAAGTATAATGTCAAAAATGTGGACTTTGTTTACGTTTTCATAATGGATGTCAATTCACAATAATGGATTTTGACAGCAAACTTGAGAAACAGCTGGTCTCCCTGGATGACATTATTAATAGACCTTGATACGTCATTTAAATTATCATTTCGTTTGTATATATGTCAAATAAACAAGTTCAGTGTAAATGTAGCCTTATACACTTAAGGTAAGGGGCGTTTATGAAGATTTAGATAAAAAAATTTTAAAAAGGGTAATTTTAATAATGTAAACATAGTTTCCCACTATTGTAATTTTTACTTAGTTTCTTTCAATATCAAAATTTTCTGAATATCTAAAATTTAAAATTTAAAAATAAATAATTTAAATTTAAAAATAAGTGAACAAAGTCTAAAATAAAATTATTTATTTCAGTTCATATTTTGATCATTCATGCGTAACAAATATGAAGAGTCATTTCATAACCTGTTATTTTGTTTTTTTTTTTTTTTGGTATCAGGCAGAATTAATTATGCAAAGACTCTAGACGTAATTTCAATAGCTTTTTAGAGGGGTATCGATGAAACTTCATAAACCCAAAGAAAAAAACAAGAAACTTCATTGTCAATGCCATATGAAGAAGAAGAATAATATTATTATTGTTATTAGGTTAATGATCTATAAATGATGACAGAGATTCCCAAACAAGTTTTTAAAATTAAATATGAAAAATATAACAATAAAAATATGGGAAGGTTTAAGAATTCGAAGTAATGTTTTATGAAATTATGTATGGAATATATTTCCATTTGATACCATATCCATAAAATGAAAACTTATGGGAAATTTTGGCACAAACCCCAAAAAAGTATAAAATCGGGCAAAGATATTTTTTTATGACCGATATTGGTACTGATATTTTATACATAAATATTATCGCCACCGATTTCATTTGTTCGCTGACCCATAGTGAAATTTTGTGGAGAATTTTTACTAATTGTCATCAAGTCTCTATATTGAAATATTAATGGAAAAAGTTGTACTTTTTCGTAATGCTACCAAAATAAGTTAAAAATAATGAAAAAATTTTTTGGATATACCACCAAATTAATTTCTATTTTTAATCGATGTAGAGCTTATCTACAGATTTCATTTGTTCGGTGACCTATAGTAAAATTTTGTAGAGAATTTTGTAGAGAATATATTTCCCTTTAACACCAAACCCCTAAAATCAAAAATAATGGGAAATATTGGTACAATCGACCAAAAAATTGTTTTTTGATTTTATGACCAAAACTGGTATTGATATTTTATACATAAATACTATCGCCACAGGTTTCACTTGTTCGGTGACCCTTAGTGAAATTTTATACAAAAATATTTTCCTCATTGCCATTAAGTCTCTATATTGAAATATAAACAGAAAAATTGGTACTTTTTCGTAATGCTACCAAAAATTGTTGAAAAAATTGTTTTTTGTCTATACCACCTATTTAATCTCTATTTTTAATCGATGTATAGCATATTTACAGAACAAAAATTAAAGGAAAATTTTTTGCACATATTCCAAAATGTACAAAATCGAGCTAAAATAATATTGTTCATGACCAAAATTGATACCGATATTTTATACATAAATATTATCGCCACAGGTTTCACTTGTTCGATGACCCTTAGTGAAATATTGTGAAGAATATTTTTCTCATTGACATCAAGCCTCTATATTGAAATATTAACTGAAATATTGGTACTTATTCATAATGCTACCAAAATAACCGCAAAAATTTTGAAAACATAGTTTATTGTTTATATCTCCAAAATAATTGCTATTTTTAATCGATGTATAGCTTACATACAGGTTTCATTTGTCCGAAGACCTATAGTGAAATTTTGTGGAGAATCTATTTCCCTTCGACACCATTTCTCTAAAATGAAAAATTATGCGAAATTTTGGCACATATTTCAAAAAAGTCAAAATTGACCAAAAATATTTTTTTTTAGTTTTATTACGCTAATTGGTACTGACATTTTTCACATATGAACTATATTTACAGATGTCATTTATTTGGAGACTTATAGTGAAATTTTGTGTAGAATAATTCTTCCATACATACTATATGGAATAAATAACGGCCAAATTGTTTATCGGTAAAGCTACTAAATAAAATTCTTTAAAACATAAAAAAATAAAATACGCCCAAATGAATCGTTATTTTTAAAAGATATTTTGCTTATTTACAGTTTTTATTTATTTGGTATCTTATAGTGAAATTTTGTGAAGAATATTTCTTCCATTGATACCATCTCCCTAAAATGAAAAATTATGGGAAATTTTGGTACAAACCCAAAAAAAGTATAAAAGCGACCAAAAATATTTTTTTTTTATTTTATGACCACAATTGATATTGATATTTCATATATAAATACTCTCGCCACAGCTTTCATGTGTTCGATGACCCCTAGTCAAATATGATGTAGAATATTTTTTCCATTAACACCGAAATTCTATATTAAGTTATTAACGGAAAATTTGGTACTTATTCGCAGTGCTACCGAAATACCCTAAAAACACAATCTTATGGTTATACCCACAAATTGATCGCTATTTTTTAACGATATATAGCCTATTTACAGATTTCATTTATTTGATGACCCCTAGTGAAATTTTCCTGGGAATACATTTCCCTTTGGTACATTTTCCTTAAAATGGAAAATGTGGGAAATTTTGAAACACATTTAAAAATTTTATTTTATGACCAAAATTTATTATGTTGATATTTTTTTTATATTTTATATGTAAATACTATCGCCACAGATTGCATTTGTTCGGTGACCCTTAGTAAATTTTTGTGGAGAATAAATTTCCCTTTAACACCATTTCCCAAAAATGAAAAAGAGTGGAAAATTTTGTCAAAAATTCCAAACAACTACAAAATTGACCAAAAAGTATTTATAGGTTTTTTGACCAAAATTGGTACATACATTTTTATGATAAATATTAGGTCTAGCAGTTTGTGTTCCACGGTGACCCCAAGTGAAATTTGTTGTAAAATATTTCTTACCTTGAAGGCTTTCCGGTAAAATCCCGTTATGGGGTTCAAATTGGTACCAAATGGAAAAAGTGGGAAATTGGAGATATTTTTAAACATAATTGCTTTGTGGCTTTTGGCCAAAATTGCTGGTTACATTTTGCTGATAAATATTAGGTCTAGCGGTTTGTGTTCCAAGGTGACCCAAAGTGAAATTTGTTGTAGAATATTTCTTTCCTTGAAAGCTTTCCTCTAAAATGGCGTTGTGGGGTTCAAACTGGTACCAAATCGAAACCGCGGGAAATTGGGGATTTTATGTATTTTAAACCTTTTTGACCAAATTTGGTAGATACATTTTTATAACAAATATTATGTTTAGCGATTTGTGTTCCAAGGTGACCCCATGTGAAATTTGATGTAGAATATTTCTCTCCTTGAAAGTTTACTGCTAAAATGTTGTTGAGGGGTTTAAATTGGAACCAAAACGAAATAGTGGGAAATTGGAGATATTTTTAAACATAATTGCTTTGTGGCCTTTTTGACCTAAATTGGTAGATTTTTTTTATGATAAGTATTAGATCTAGCGGTTTGTGTTCCAAAGTGACCCCAAGTGAAATTTGTTGTAGAAGATATCTCTCCTTGAAAGCTTTCCGCTAAAATGGCGTTGTGGGGTTGAAATTGCTATCAAGTCGAAATAGTGGATAATTGAAAATTTTTCGTATTTTAAACCTTATTGACCAAAATTGCTATATAGATTTTTATGATAAATATTAGATGTAGCGGTTTGTGTTCCAAAGCGACCCCAAGTGAAATTTGTTGTAGAATATTTCTTCCATTAACCCCTTGCCTCTAAAATTATATATAGGGGGTCAAATTGGTACCAATTCGAAATAATGGTAATATGCACCCCAAAATGAGAGACTTAAAATTTTTAGCAATGTTTTGCTATTAAAATATTGAATTTCTATTTATCTATATTTAAATTAATATAAAATATATTCAAATATTGATATTCCTTTTATCTATTTTTAAATTTATATCCTGTCTTCAAATGTCCTTCACGGAACAATTGCTGGCCACATGACCTTTAATCGTATTTTTTTGTCTTCAATTTATTCTTCGTTCACATTTCATTCCCATTATTAAGCAAATCCCATCTTTCTCTCTGCCATTATTATTTGCAAAAATATTTCCGTTATCATAAATTCCTAACGCCAGCACGCTGACATCTTCCTTTTAGATTAACACCAATAATGAAGACAATGCCAAAGGAATTTACTAATGAATTTTTTCTGGCTTCTGGATGGAAGGATTTTTCAAATGGCACCCAACCACACAGGCAAAGGCAGAGGGTACATCAATGGTTTTTATTTAACCACAGCACGACAAATAAATGAATGAACAATGCAAAAAAGAAGAAAAACGTGCAAGAATCTCAAAGATTTGTACCAACTTAAATGAACAACACCGAGCAACGAAGGGAAAGGACAAGGGAGCCAAAATGGGGTAAGTACATTTGCACTATAAGGTAGTCGAGCAAATAAGGCATCAATTGATGTTCTTTAAAGTCAATTTGTTGCTTCGTTCTATTTTTTAGAGAAAAAAACTCGAATTTTATTTTTCCTACTTTTAACTTCCTTTCCCCCTTTTTCCTCTCGGCACTTTCATTGAGAAACCATGACAAATGTAATTTTAAACTGAATTTGTCGTGGTTAAGTGCTTTGGCGTATTTTAACCTCTTAACCCACAATTTGGTGACAATTTCGAAAATGTAGAAAAAATCACACACACAGGGGAGGAAAAAAAGCATAAAGGCAACTGAAATAAAAATTGGGTAAATAGCACAATCACACACACAAATCCTGTCTAAGTGTTTCTGTTTCTTGAATTGGAAAGAAGTTGCCTTTTTTCAAAGGCCATTGTCTGAAGCTATTTAGGAAATAAAATGAAATAAAGGATATTTTGACAATCACAAGACACGAACACACATAAGTGTGTATGTGGACAACATACATAAGGCTGTGTATTTGTATAGGCTCATGCATATGTATATATAGGAGGATTTTTTATTTTTATTAGTATTGGCTATTATATGTGGCGATTCGGTGGATGTCCTTTCTTTGGAAAGTACTGGTCGAGGGGTTGGGGAAGATTTTTTTCCACACCATTAAACATAGCTTTGATTTTATTGTTTGTCCACATAAATATATGCTGACCTTTAATGGTGTTTTGTTAATTTGTGAAAAATACCTAAAATGCTCATTATACCCTACACAACTATGTTGTCAGGGTATTATAGCTCTGTGCAGCCCCAAGAGTTTGTAACGCTGCGAAATATTGGTCTTAGACACACCTTTAAGTATACCGATCATATCATATCGATAGTCATATCTCGACTAGTTGAGTCGATCTAGACATGTGTGTCTGTCCGTCCGTCTGTCCATTATAATGTGTAAACACGATACTGGGCACAGTTATGGACCAATCTTCACGAAATTTTGCATGTAGGATGGGTTCTGGCCAATGAAGACCCCCTATTGGGTCTTCATATTAATATTTGGAGGATGAATGGACCAAAAACCAAATTTTTGTCCGTTTTTCTGGTCGCTCCAGAGGCCGTAATTATGGCCCGAACATCGCGAAATTTTACATGAATTAGTTGATCGAGCCAAAGAATGAGCATGCATGTTTTGATAAAAATCGGCCATTATTTAGCGGGACAAATGGAGCCTGACTTTTGTGTGAAAAATTACACAATTTGCATTATATGGCGTATATATTTACTCCTGAAGGACGTAGACCCGAAGGACATATATCCAAGAGGTGTGGTTGACCTTTAAATTTATACCAATTATATTGTCGCATGTACTCGGATGTGGGAGTTGCACGTAAATATTTATAGGTGCTTAAGTGTTCAGCATGATGCAATAATAAGGTGATGTATCACAGCATAAACATTTGTTTTTGTCTCGATCTTCTGTAAAATTTTTCCATATAATTTTTCACATGGTTGGCAACACTGCACATCGAATTCAAGTAGAAATTACGCACTTTGACAGTTGATCGAGACATCAGCAGCGCTAAATGGACTACCTATTTATTGTGCCGTGGTGTTCAGATATTATTTAGTAACCCATTATCACACTAGGGGGCGGAAATATAGCTTTGATCGCTTTGCATTTTTCCATGAGGATCCAGGTATGGTCAAGGACAGCGCCTATAATTTTCGGTGATGATCTGAGCTAAATGGACTACCTATTTATTGTGCCGTGGTGTTCAGATATTATTTAGTAACGCATTACCACACTAAGGGGCGGAAATATAGCTCTGATCGCTTTGCATTTTTCCATGAGGATCCAGGTATGATCAAGTACAACGCCTATAATTTTCGGTAATGATCAATATTGGGCTAAAGTGGACCGAAAACTTAATTTTTCGTGTTTATTCGAGTTGATCTATAGGCCACAATTGAAAGCCGAACATTTCAGCCGAAAAAGGGATGTACTGAATATTAGTAATATTTGTTGACCTCTAGTCGGTCAAGAGGGTGCAAATATCGCAAAATATTGCCCATGCTCAGAATATAGAACCACAGATTTTCGTGGAAGTTGTGTAGGGTATCATATGGTGGGCCCCGTCCGACTATACTGCTCCGATAACTGGTTTAGAAATATTTTTAAGGTTCTAAAAATAGCCTTGGATTTGTTTAAAAATATTTTTAAAGACCTCGAAAATAGCTTGGAGTTTTTAAAAATATTTCTAAAGGCCTCGAAACATGTTTGGATTTTTTTTAACATATTTCTAAGGCCTTAAAATAGGCTTGGAGTTTTTAAAAATAATTTTAAGGGCCTAGAAATAGCCTTGGATTTAAAAAAAATTAAAGGCCTAAACATAGGCTTGTATTTATTAAACATATGTTTACAGGATTGAATTTTTTAAAAATATTTTTCAAGGACCCACAATCATCCTGTTTTTTTTTTTAAACAGCTGCGATCCTAAAAAATGATTTTTTTTCTCCTTCTATTCTTGTAAATCAACGTTCGAATAAATTTCTCTTCTGCCTTGGGTTTCCATGCTTTTCTACCACTTACCTAAAATGCCGGATATTTTATGTTTTGAACTGATATTACAGCCTCCTCAAGGAATTGTAATATTTCTTCCCAAAATCTTTTTTAGACGGCCTTATTCCTCAGCCGTTCCTCGGACCAACACTTCTTTTCAGTCTCTTCATCCTTTACCTTTAAATCTCGTTGTAAGGAAGCGTTGAATGACTGCAATCTTTCATCTAGGATAACTTTCGTATCTCCCAATTGCTTCAAGGAACCTTCCACATTGGGCGGTCAATTTAATCAACTGTGATCCTAAGGAATTATTTTTTTTCCTCGATTCTTGTAATTCAACATTCGAATAAATGATTCGGTGTTACAAAATAGATCTTCGAATAGTTTAAAGTCATTCGGGTATTTTCGTTTTTTTTTTTATCCTTAAAAATTAAAATGTTCTACATGAAATCCTTACATGTCGGTCCAAAGCAGAGTATATGACTAGCATCGAGAGATTTCACACACACACACACATATTTAATGCCACATAACACCAAATATCGAATGGATATGGGCCACTACATATATATTTTTCGTGATGCAACAATTGGAACTTCTGGAGGACCTTCAAAATTCAAACTAAGATCTCCAATATTAATTTCAAAAATAACCTTAAAATTTTATTATACCCTTCACCACACTGTGGTACAGGGTATTATGTCTTTGTGCATATGTTTGTAACAGGCAAAAATAATCGAGATAGACCCATGGTTCCTTTTGAGAATATGCATAGAATCACTTTCTGAGTCGATTTATGCATGTCCGTGTGTCCGTCTGTCCGTCCGTCCGTCCATGTATTTTTGTTAACAAAGTACAGGTCGCATTTATGATCCGATTTGGATGAAATTTGGCACAGGTCACTTAATTGACCCATTTCCAACCCTATTGAAATTGGAGAAAATCGGTCCACGTTTAGGCATAGCTCCCATATAAGGGTACCCCAAAATTTTCGGTATTTTGAGGTTCTTGAGCGCGTTTTTTAACTGAATTCGCTGAAATTTGGTACTTTGAGTTCTTATTGGGTAGCAAATCTCTCTACCAAAAATTATAAATAAAGGTCCATTTTTTCGGATAGCCCCCATATAAGATTACCCCCAATTTTCGGTATTTTGGGGGTTTTGATCGCATTTTCCGACCGAATTCGCTGAAATTTGGTACTTTGTGTTCTTATTGGGTAGCAAATCTCCCTACCAAAAACTATAAATAACGGTCCATTTTTCCGCATAGCCCCCATATAAGGGTACCCCCAAATTTTCGGTATTTTGAGGTTCTTGAGCGGGTTTTTTAACTGAATTCGCTGAAATTTTGTACATTGAGTTCTTATTGGGTAGCAAATCTCCCTACCAAAAATTATAAATAAAGGTCCATTTTTTCGGATAGCCCCCATATAAGATTACCCCCAATTTTCGGTATTTTGGGGGTTTTGATCGCATTTTTCGACCGAATTCACTGAAATTTGGTACTTTGTGTTCTTATTGGGTAGCAAATCTCGCTACCAAACATTATAAATAAAGGTCCATTTTTTCGGAAAGCCCCCATATTAGGGCACCCCCAATTTTCGGTATTTTCGGGTTTTTGGGCTCGTTTTATAACTAAATTCGCTGAAATTTTGTACATTGGGTTCTTATTGGGTACCAAATTACTCCACTAAAAATTATAAATATAGGTCCAGTTTTTCTGGTAGTACACATATAACGGTACCCCAAAATTTTTGGTATTTTGGGGGTTCTGATCGGATTTTTCGACCAAATTGACTGTAATTTAGTACGTCGAGTTCTTATTAGGTAGCACATCTCTCCACTATAAATTATAAATATTGGTCAATTTTTTCTGGTAGCCCCCAGGTTTTGAGGTTCTTGAACCAAATTCTTTTTTCTGGTACAGGGTATTATGTTTTTATGCAAAAATAATCGAGATAGACCCATGGCTCCTTTTGAGAATATGCATAGAATCACTTTCTGAGTCGATTTAAGCACGAACTTTGGCACAGCGTAGCAAATTAGGTCTAGAATGATGTGTGTAAAGTTGCCTGAAAATCGGTTCAGATTTATATATAGCTCCCACATATACTTTCGTCAGATTTAATGTAAATGGTGCATCAAAGTCCCTATATATCTTTCGATTGGCACGAAATTTGGCACAGCGTAACAAATTAGGTCTAGAATGATGTGTGTTAAGTTTCCTGAAATCGGTTCAGATTTAGATATAGCTTCTATATCTGACCAAATGAACAATTTAGTATCGGTTGCAGAATGACGTGTTTATGGTTCCAATTTCATTTTACTGGTCCTTTAAAAATGCGACTTCTGTTAGGATTCATCTGTTGAATATACTCAAAGTGGTGAAGGGTATCATATAGTCGGCCCCGTCCGACTTTACTACTTTCCTAACTGGTTTTTTATGTGTCATAACCTCTAATAAATAATAATAAAAAAATGGAAAATCCATATGTAGACCTCCATTTTGAACTTCGATATCAATATCTCTAGTCTCATTTGATTGTGGTCATTTTAATACCCCCAACACATACACAAATATTTTAAAATACACATTTTTCATATTTTCCACGTTCTGCAAATGACACTCACTTGAAAAATCTTCACACACACACTCGCAAACGGAAATGACCAGAAGTTGGGGAGACAAGGAAGTCTAGCGAAAAAATCTCTGGTATACCAATATTTTATTTGAAAAAAAAAAACCAACTGAGGCTAGATCATGGTTTTAGAACTTTACAATTGTCTTTGATAATGTCGTCAAGCGTGAATGTCATATTCTCAAAAAGGACTCGTGTGCATGTCTTGTGTCCTCTTTTTTTCTGTGTACATGGCTGTCGTCTTTGGTCTTCTTCCTCTACAAATTTCAATTGTTCTATCTTGCTGTGGAAAATATGTTCATATCATTCCATCAATTCCGAGTTTTTTTATTTTACACACATACACGCACGCCCTGGCATAAAATATGACAAATTGCTGTGGCTGATGGTATGCTCTATTAAATTCTGCTGCAGCATTTTAAGTGAATTCTAATGACGGGAATGCCAGGGATGGGAGTTTTCAACGGGAGCCTAAGAAAGTAATGTATAAGAACCCAATGCCTATTAATAACGTCATCCAGGGAGACCAGCTGGATCATGATGCAATATCACAACAAAAACCTTTGTTTTTGTCTCGACCATGGCACAATGAATAGGTAGTCTCGATTATCTGTCAAATTTTTCCATATAATATTTCAAATGTTTGGCAACACTGCACATCGAATTCAAGTAGAAATTACCCACGTTGACAATTAATCAAGACATCAGCTGTGCTAAATGGACTACCTATTCATTGTGCCATGGTCTCGACCTTCTGTCAAATTTTTTCATATAATATTTCACATGGTTGGCAACATTGCACATCGAATGCAAGTAGATATTACGCACTTTGACAGTTAATCGAGACATCAGCTGCGGTAAATGGACTACTTATTAATTGTGCCGTGAGCTGGATATCAGCTGCTTCTCTAGTTTGTTGTCAAAATCCATTATTGTAAATTGAAAAAAATTGAATGAATGAAAATCGAAACAAAGTCAAAATTTTTGACATTAAACTTGAGAAAAAACATCTGACTGGGTGACTTTATATGATCTTGACGGGATTTCTCAGAAAATTCGTTTATATTTCAATCTTAAATCAGGACTAGGACACTTTAGTCCTTCGGGTTTTTTTTTTATATTTAAAGCTAAGGAATTTACATATATCAGTATACAATTGGGCGCCATTCATAGCCAAAGATGTTTTTTACATTTCAATTTAAAAACCATTAACACTTTCCATCCCTGTTTTAAAAATCCCCCTACTTACTCCCCTCTTCACTTCACCCTGTTATGATTTACAGAGTGTAAACTCCTTGGTCCTTGGTTTTCTTCTATTGTATTTGTGGTGACATATTGTTGTTGTTCGTATGTATGTATGTCCGTACGTGTGTCACTGGAAAGGCGTGTGGTTATGTTTAAATGTCAAAACTGTGGAATATTCATCTATTAAGGGTTTATTTCTTACTCTTCTTCTTCTTCGTCCTACCACTACTATTGCTGCTGCCCGTTTTTTTTAACATCTTGGCTTTTATTGTTTTGATGGTTCGATGATGGTACGGGTCCATGCTTTACAATTTGATTTCTAATGTTTGTCGTATTGTCGAATGCCATATCAGTTGGGTGAGGGGTGTCATTATCAATTATATTTCGTCCTTGTTGATGTTGTTGTTTCGTTTTCTTGTGTTAATGGAATTTTGAAAATTTAATAAACTGACTCCGAATTAGGGCATTTGTACGCATTTGCCCCTTGGCCGAAATACCAAAATGCCGTATGTGTGGAATTGGTGGATGTGCATAAAAATAGAGCCATATTTACATGCTACGTGATAATTTGCTTGAGGCGGATTTGTAAAAATAGAATTGTTAATTTGGGGATTAAATTAATAATAATAATAATAAATGAGATGACAATTAAATGAAGCTTATAAGGGATTTATGTGATAGGCTTTAGTAGAAAAAAATTAACTTAAGGATTTGATAAACTGTTTTATTAAATGTCAAACAAATTAAAGAGACCCCTTTTTCCCCACAAATATCTGTTCTGAATTTTGATATTTAGAAGAGATAAAAAATGGTAGCAAGATCTAATAATAAGGTCATCCAGCAAGCGAAAGTCCGGTGGTTTTTCTCAAGTCTAATGTCTAATGTCCAATGGGGATTATAAGGGATTTATGTGATACGCTTTAGTAGAAAAAAATTAACTTAAGGGTGTTATAAAACTGTTTTATTAAATGTCAAACAAATTAAAGAGACCCTTTTTTCCCCAAAAATATCTGTGCTGAATTTTGATATTTGGAAGAGATGAACAATGGTAGCAAGATCTAATAATAAGATCCGATGGTTTTTCTCAAGTCTAATGTCTAATGTCCAATGGGGACTTTGTTAACGTTTTCATAAGAGAATTCACAATAATGGATTTTGACAGCAAATACCCAGCTGGTCTCCTGGATGACCTCTTTAATAGGCAATGTATGGTAGCAAGATCTATTGACCAGGCCACCCAGCTAGCAAAATTCAGCTGTTTTTTCTCAAGTCTAATGTCAAAAGTGTGGCTATTGTTTACGTTTTTATAATGGAAGTTAATTCACAATAATGTATTTTGACAGCAAACTTAAGAGGCAGCTGAAATCCAGCTGGTCTCCCTGGACGACCTTATTTATAGGCCTTGTATGCATCAATAAGGGAAAACCAAAACCTTTTAATAAGGACTAAGCAGTTGTCCAAGTTCATTGTCAAAGTACATTACTGTGAATTAACAGCTGTTTTTAGTCTCCATTATTGTGAATTAAATTGAACAGCTGTTTTTAGTCTCCATCATTGTGAATTGATAGTAGACTTCAAAAAAAAATTATTGTTTAAAAAATCCAAGGAATTCTAACTTTCGGCTGATGCTTATTCTGATCCTGAGCAATATTTCATGATAGTTGCACCCTCTTGATCGGCTAGAGCTCAACAAATATTACTGATATTCAGTACAGCCCTTCTAATTACTTGTCCAGATTCCCATCACCGTGGGTTGTGTTGGGATGTTCGGCTTTCAATTGTGGCCCATATATCGACTAGAAAAAAAATACAAAAATATGAAGTTTTCGGTCCATTCTATCCCAAAATTATTATCTGATAATCAACGAAAATTAAAGGTGTTGTTCTTGACCACAACTGGAATCTCATGGCAAATTTCAAAGCCACCAGCACTATATTTCCGCCCTCTAGTGTGGTAATCGGTTACTAAATAATATCTGAACACGTAAGCACCTGTAAATATTTATGTGTAAACTCCCACATCTGAGTACATACGACCATATAATTGGTATCAATTTAAAGGTCAACCACTACGCTTGAGTATAATATCAACTTCTCGGGACTATGTCCTTCAGGGGCAAATATATATGCCATAGAATACAAATTTTGCAAATTTTTAACACAAAAGTCGTCAGGGTCCATTTGACCGCTAAATATTAAAGATCGATCAATATTTAGCGGGTCAAATGGACCCTGACTTTTGTGTGAAAAATTTTAAAATTTGTATTCTATGGCATATAACAGGCATGCTTATTCTTTGGCCCGATCCCCTTCTCCTTGTAAAAATTCGCGATGTTTGGACCATAATTCTCTGGAGCGACCAGAAAATCAGACAAAAATAAAGCTTTTGGTCAATTTCATCCCCTAAATATTAACCGATTTTTACCAAAAACAATAGGGGTCTTCATTGACCAGAACCCATCCTACATGCAAAATTTCGTGAAGATTGGTCCATAACTGTAGCCTGTATCGGGTTTACAAATTATAGTGGACAGACGGACGGACACGCATGTCTAGATCGACTCAGCTAGTCGAGATATGACGATCGGTATACTTAAAGGTGGGTCTAGGACCAATATTTCGCGGCGTTACAAACTTTTGGGGCTGCACAAAGCTATAATACCCTTACAACATAGTTGTGTAGGGTATAAAAATCCCCGCCTAGGACTACCCGGTAAAAAATATTTTTTTGGAAATCCACTCCTAGGACTACCACTTGAAAAAAAGTAATTTCAAAAAATCCATGCCTTAAAAAATATTTAAAAAACACAAACCTTGAAAAAATATTTAAAAAAAAATTCTTCTCCTAGGACTACCCATTGAAAAAAATATTTAAAAAACATTTTTTTTCCTATGTCTACCCCTTGAAAAAATATTTTTAAAAAATCCACGCCTAGGACTACCATTTGAAAAAAGTGCTTTCAAAAAATCCAGGCCTTGAAAAAAGGACCTTCAAAAAATCCAGGCCTTAAAAAAGGACTTTCAAAAAATCAATGCCTTGAAAAATATTTTAAAATACTACTCCTTGAAAAATATATTTAAAAAAAGAACCTAAGCCTAGGTCTACACATTGAAAAAATATTTAAAAAAAAAATCTCTTAGAACTACCCCTTGAAAAAATATTTTTAAAAAATCCACGCCTTGGACTACCACTTAAAAAAGGTACTTTCAAAAAATCCACGCTTTGAAAAATATTTAAAAAACCCCATCTTGAAAAATATATTTTAAAAAAAGGACCTAGGCCTAGGACTACCCATTGAAAAAATATTAAAAAAAATCTTCTCCTAGGACTACCCCTTAAAAAAGTTAAAAAAATGCACGTCGAGAAATATATTAAGAAAGCCTTCTGGGTTTTAAGTTGTCACACTTTTATCCGTGAAACCATATTTTTCTTATTTTAATCAAATAAAACTATATAAAAAATCAACAACTAATCAAGCTTTTCTATTATATTTTACTAATTCAATTTCGGTTCTATTTAAAATAATATTCTATATTTTAGAAAAAATGAAATTTCCCAGTGAATTAAATTTTCAAACCACAAAATTTATTTCTACGATCCTTTTTTTTTTTGTTCTAACAAAAAATAAATTATTTTATTGTTTTTACAATAAAGTTGAAAATATAATTTTCTGGAGCTTTTTCGAGTTTGCGCATTTCCGATCGGACTTATATCATGGGCGTTTCCCATTACAAACCGCACCCTCTTAATATCCAACCAATCATCATTCGGGGATAAAAATTGATGCAGGGTGTCAATAGATTTTGTGTGCGTGTGTGTGTCCGGACATTGTTCTAGGATGCTGACGGGTATATATAAAACACGCTGTTAGACATTTAAGGGATAACTGCTATACGCACATAAGACAATAAAAATAATAATAATGACAACGACAACAAAAGGAAGGAATCGCAATGTAACACTTGTTGCCTTCATGGTTAAAAGGACTGTCGGTTGGTTAGTCTGGGAGTTTGGTATGGGAAGCGAAATAAATATCTTGGCATTTTAGCCATGATTAGCATTAACTTCATTGAAATGCTTTTATTCCCATCTATTTTTTTTCTCCATTTTCCTTTGTCCAATTGTTTTTTTTTTTTTTTTTTTTTTTTGCTACACTTGCTGATTTAATGTTAATGCCTTGGCAATAACAATGGCAATGTTGTAAAATCAAAGTTAAGGTAAAATTTTATTGTCTATATACAACTTGGAGGCAAGGAACACCATTTCCACGGGAGCCTCTGGAGAAAAGAAAATGACTTAAAGAGGAAAAACAGTTGAATATATTTTTTCTATTCGCCTTTGATTTATTACCATCACTTATGTGTTATATCTAAATGTATCCTCTCGTAATCTCTACACTCATATCCTTCTTCTTATATATTAAGGAGGATTAAATCATAACGAATGTTTATATTTTTTTCCCGTATCCAACGAGTGTGGAAAAATGTTAGGTTATAATACTTGAATATTCGAGTGTGTGTGTATGTGTGTCTATGTCCAAATGGGGTGTCTAAAGTGGTTATTAGTGTTAAGTGTCGCTTATAAATCAACTTAACTTTGGCAGATGTATAAAACAATATTCGATTCAATTTTTTTTTTTTTTTTTTTTTGTAGCAAAAAATCTAAGAGAAAATGAAGAAATTTGTGGTAATGAAAAGAAGAACTTTAGAGGACCAAAAGGTCTGGTCATAGGAGACCGAAAGGACTTCTAATAGAGGACCGAAAGATCTTCCAATAGAGGACCCAAAGGTCTTTCCATAGAGGACCGAAAGGTCTGCTCATAGAGGACCGAAACATCTTCTAGTAGAGAACCGAAAGATGTTCTAATAGAGAACCGAAAGGTACTCTAATAGAGAACCGAAAGGTATTCTAATAGAGGACCGAAAGGTATTCTAATAGAGTACCGAAAGATCTTCCAATAGTGGACTAAAATTTCTTCTCATAGAGGACCGAAAGGTCTGCTCATAAAGGACCGAAACATCTTATAATAGAGAACCGAAAGGTCTTTTAATAGGTCTAATAGTGGACTGAAGGGGCTTCCCGTAGAGGACCCAAAGGTATTCTCATAGAGGACCGAAAATCCACGCTTTGAATATGTATTTAAAAAAAATCCAGGCCTTGAAAAAATATTTTTAAAAAATGCACGCCTAAAAAAATATTTCTAAACAAATCCTTGAAAAATATTTTTTAAATTAAAAAAATATTTTTTAAATAATCCACGCCTTGAAAAAATATTTTTAAAAAAATCCCCGCTTTGAAAAATATTAAAAAAAAAATCCACGCCTTGAAAAAAATTTTTTAAAAAAATCCCCGCCTTAAAAAATATTAAAAAAAAATCCACGCATTGAAAAACTATTTTTAAAAAATCCACGCCTTGAAAAAATATTTTTAAAAATCCACGCCTTGAAAAAATATTTTTAAAAAATCCACGACTTGAAAAAATATTTTTAAAAAATCCACGCCTTGAAAAAATATTTTTAAAAATCCACGCCTTGAAAAAATATTTTTAAAAAATCCACGCCTTGAAAAAATACATTTAAAAATCCACGCCTTGAAAAAATATTTTTAAAAAATCCACGCCTTGAAAAAATATTTTTAAAAAATCCACTCCTTGAAAAAATATTTTTAAAAAAATGCACGCCTAAAAAAATATTTCTAAACAAATCCTTGAAAAATATTTTTTAAATAAAAAAAAGTATTTTTAAAAAATCCACGCCTTGAAAAAATATTTTTAAAAAATCCACGCCTTGAAAAAATATTTTTAAAAAAATGCACGCCTAAAAAAATATTTCTAAACAAATCCTTGAAAAATATTTTTTAAATAAAAAAAAATATTTTTAAAAAATCCACGCCTTGAAAAAATATTTTTAAAAAATCCACGCCTTGAAATTTTTTTTTAAATCCACGCCTTTTAAAAAATATTTTTAAAAAATCCACGCCTTGAAATTTTTTTTTTTAAATCCACGCCTTTTAAAAAATATTCTTTAAAAAATCCACGCCTTTTATGGATTGGTGCCCTAGAAAAATATTCTTTAAAAAATCCACGACTTGAAAATTTTTTTTTTAAATCCACGCCTTTTAAAAAATATTTTTAAAAAATCCACGCCTTTTAAAAAATATTTTTAAAAAATCCACGCCTTTTAAAAAATATTTTTAAAAAATCCACGCCTTGATTTTTTTTTTAAATCCACGCCTTTTAAAAAATATTTTTAAAAAATCCACGCCTTGAAAATTTTTTTTTTAAATCCACGCCTTGAAAATTTTTTTTTTAAATCCACGCCTTTTAAAAAATATTTTTAAAAAATCCACGCCTTATAAAAAATATTTTTAAAAAATCCACGCCTTGAAATTTTTTTTTTTTTTTTAAATCCACGCCTTTTAAAAAATATTTTTAAAAAATCCACGCCTTATAAAAAATATTTTTAAAAAATCCACGCCTTGAAAAAATATTTTTTTTTTAAATTCCAAGCCTGTGATATATTTTAAATGATGAAAATACCCTTACAAAATTTTATTTTTTATACACGATTTATTGATGCGACTATATGCCTATATTTTTTGTATAACTTATATACACTTAAAAACTATTTTATAAGCAATATTACATTTGAATTATATATCAACTATGTATAACAACTGATGCAATTATATTAAAGTAAAAAAAGATAAAAAGAAAAAAGGTCAAAAACATAAATCTTGATCAAAAATAAGAACTTATAAATATTTGGTAAAGGGGATAAAACAATGAATCGAAATAGTTTTTTTTAGTAATTTATAACGAAAAAAAAAATTGAATGAAGGAAAAAACTACAAAATAAATTCTTATAGAATACAGTGTTTTGAAAAACTTTCAAAAAGTTTTGCCTGACTTTGCAATCGAATCTTTTGTGTTTTAAAAGAAAATCTTTTTTTTAGAAGTTAAAACTATTATGTACATGTAATTATTTTTCTGTTAGGTTATCATAAGTTTCATTTAAAAATCCTATTACTAAGAATTATGTAGACTACTTTAAAATACAATTTTATTTTGTATTTCCAAAAATAAAGTATGGTGTTTTTTATTATTAAAAATAATTTAACAAATTTTCAAACTTGGTCAATTCATGTGAGATAACGTATTATTTAATCTTGAGTATAACTGGTGTCTGTATTGCGTATGGAGAAATCGATAATTTCCACTAGACAGCGACCCAACTCCTCCATAACCATTTTTTCCATTTGATATGCGGGAAGGCCATTCTTTTCACATTCATCTGCCTGGGTGACCATACATTGGATGGTGGCATCAACAACTTCTTGGGTAATGAAATTACATTGTTGTTTTTCCGGTGGTGCCAAATCACTATTCAGTTCGGCACCATATTCCTGTTTCACACTATCTCTGCCATATTTTTCTGTCTTGACGTTGCCATATGAATCCCGTTTATCGTAAGACCGTTTTTGACTTGTGGAGGCGTTGCCGCTGGCATTTGCTATTGTTGCCATAACTTTGGGATCAACCGGATCCATATCCAAATCGGGACGATCTTCAACATTGCGACATCCTGCAACAATATAGATAAGTAAAAATTGTTATTGAAGTTTGGGTTCAAAATTCTGTTATTTCGTTGTTACTTACCCACACATTTACAATTCGAACTACACGGAATCTTGGCCTCATAGCATTCACAGTAGTTCTTAAGGCATCCCGAACGTTTGCAATTGCAACCTTTGTTGTGTAGACGCATATCTCCTAAATCACTGGATGATGTTATCTTTGGTCTGCAGAAAGAAAGAATAGAGAATGGTGTTAAATGTCATGCAATGCCATAGAAGTTTGAATTCACGGCCTCCTGTGTTACAAATTTCAAAATTGTTTTCAAAATTGTCAGTTAAAAATGTGAGGTTCACATGTTTCCGTTTCTTGTTTTACATTTGTACTGTACAGACAAAATGGTCACAGGAGGGTTCACACAATAGGATATGAATGTCATTTTAAATTTAAATGTCATTTAAATACCAAGTGCCTTGAAAAAATATTTAAAAAAATCCAAGCTTTGAAAAAAATATTTTTAAAAAATCCACGCTTTGAAAAACATATTTTTAAAAAAATTCACGCTTTGAAAAAATATTTTAAAAAAATCCAGGCTTTGAAAAAAATATTTTTAAAAAATCCACGGGTTGCTTTTAAAAAAATATTTTTAAAAAATTAACGCTTTGAAAAAAAATATTTTTAAAAAATTAACGCTTTGAAAAAAATATTTTTAAAAAATCCACGCTTGAAACAATATTTTTATAAAATCCACGTCTTGAAAAAATATTTTTAAAAAATCCACGCCTTGAAAACATATTTTTAAAAAATCCACGCCTTGAAAAAAATATTTTTAAAAAATTAAAGCTTTGAAAAAAAATATTTTTAAAAAATCCACGCTTGAAACAATATTTTTTATAAAATCCACGCCTTGAAAAAAATATTTTTTAAATCCACGCCTTGAAAAAAATATTTTTAAAAAATTCACGCCTTGAAAAAAATATTTTTAAAAAATCCACGCTTTGAAAAAAAAATATTTTTAAAAAATCCACGCCTTGAAAAAAAACATTTTTTAAAAAATCCACGCCTCGAAAAAAATATTTTTAAAAAATCCACGCCTTGAAACAAATAATTTTTAAAAATCCACGCTCTAAAAATATATTATTTTCAAATTCACGCCTGTCCTTATATTTTTTTTTCAAAATCATCGCGATATCTATCCCAAAAAAAATATTTTAAAAAAAAATCCCTGCTACTCACTTAAATGCACTGGGATTCCTTTCCAAGCAGCTGCGTATGGCCCGTTGACGTTCATCTTCATTCTGCAGATTGTTGCAACAATCTTTGCATGTACAATCCTGACAAAATTCACCATTGGCAAAACAATCACAATAGAGTTTCAGGCACTGAGATTTACTGCAATTGCAGTGTTTGCGTCGCACAGCTCCGACCAAATCGATTTTATTCGGATCCTCTTTAATGTCTGTGGCAGAGATTGAGGGTAAAGGAGGAGGAAGAGGTTGCAATAATGCAGCGGTCGCCGCCGCAGCAGCTGCATTTGATGATGATGAAGCTGATGGTGGTGCCATGTTAGATGATGATGACGACGATGATGATGCTGTTGTGGGCTTGTAATGAAGTTTAATTTCTTGGGCGACTGTGGTGGAGGAGTTGGAACTTTCATAAAATTCTAATGGTTCTTCTTTAATTTTGATCGAACTAAAGTTCGAGGATGTTAATGTGGCCAGATTGGTGGAGGATGATGATGATGATGACGGTGCTGCTGCTGATGAGGATGATTTGAGTTTGGGTTGCAATTGTTTTAAACTGAAAACGGTTTGTTGCTGATGCTGATGCTGCTGCTGGTGTTGTTGTTTCTCTTGCTTTACAAGTGACTGCTGATTGAGCAGGAGTTTTTGTGTGGCTGCCGGAGCTGTAAAAGTTGGTTGTGTTGTTGTGGTCGTGGTTAAAACTTGACTTGCCTTTAAAACACTATAAACCTTGGGTGGATTCTGCTGTCCCGAGGATGGTTTGAGAAGGGTATACATTTTATCACCCGCAGCTATTCTCGTCCGGGATGTAGATGCAGCAGCAGCTGGATTTGTATTATTACTTGCTAGCCGGGTGCCCTGCACCTGCACATTATTATTACCACTGGAGGGATTTGCAACAACACGTCCAGCAATTTGTTGCTGTACACCACTGTTGAGAATTGTGGGAGCATTGCTGGCTATAACCACCACCCGACTATTGGGAGTGGGTTTTTTAACTTCCGGTGGTCCATTGTCTTCTGTCTCGGAGGCTGTTATTCTTTTCAGTTCGGTGTTTATTTCCGAAATTTTATGTTTACGAATTATTGTTTGATTGCCAAGAGAATTGGCTGCAGCGGGGGATTTTTCTTGTTGTTTGCCCCCATCCTCCGTGGTAGCCTTTGTTGTGGGCATAGCGACAATGGTTTTTTGTACTTTCGATGCAATTGGTGTAAATTCCACACCATTGGCATCCTTTTTCTGGGTAACCACAACTTTTGTGGAACCACCTTTTTGTACCACCGTGAATTTTTGTGGTAGATTATTTAGAATTTTAACAGGAGCCGATGTGGTTAGGGTTTTGGTAGCCGATGTTGATGTGGTGGTGGAGGTGTTTAGGGATTTGGCCAGAGAAGATGTTGATGCTGCCACCGAGGTCATTGTCATTAGTTTTCCTTGTCCAGAGGCCAACGATGTTGTGGTTGTTGTTGCGGATTTCGATTGAGGTACAACACGAACATATTGCACACCTGATTTACCGGGAATTTGTACAGCTTGCAGATGCTGGCCACCTGAATTGTTGTTGGTTGTTGAGGTGAGAGTGGTGGTGTTACTTACTCCAGAGCCTGTTGTCGCCGGTTTGGGAGAGAGTTTTACCAAATTTTGATTGGTAACCAAAATCTTGCCATTATTACTTTGTACCACAAAGGTTTTGGGTTTTCCCATGGCATCTCCGCCACTACCCGCAACCGCACCACTTGTTCCAGAATTTTGTACCACAATTGTTTTGGGTTTTGCAGCATCCCCAGTAGCTGTTGTCACACTCGTAGTACCTTGCTTAACTACCATGGTTTTTATGGCTGGGTTAGATGTGGAAACCATACCCGAGGTGCTGGTGGTTTTTATCAATACCTTGCCGCCGGTGGAGGAAATTATTTTCTTACCCGCCAAACTGGCAGTGGGTGACAAAGTCAAAGTGGTATTTTTGCCATTGGGCCCAGTTGAAGTTTTTATTGGCACCAAATTGCCATCGGCATTACGCATAACCTGTATGGTAACAGGTTTATTACCTCCTGCGACGGTGGTGGCGACATTCTGTTGTGTTTTTACCACTGTGGAGGTATTTGCCAATTTGGTTACAGCTCCCGTTGTTGTTGTTGTGTTATTAGGAGTTGTGGTCTTTTGTATATATAACAATTGTCCAGATGCTGTTCGTACAGCGGTCTTGCCTCCAATTGACAGAAACGATGAAGATGTGCCAGATGGCGTTGATGTTGTCGATGATGTTACTCCACCACCACTGCCAGCCGTCGTTGATGATACAGTTTTGGGAGTTAATTTAATCGAATGGTTGGTTATTTGAGCAGCCATTTTAGGCAGCACATTTTTCGTATTCAAAAGTATGGGAGCCGAAGTTGATGGTGATGATGAAGTATTACCTGCTCCAGAATTTTTTGTATATGCTGTCATTTGATTGCTAGTAGCCGTCTTAACCAGATTTGTACGTATCGGTACTGGTTTATTGCTTACAAAACTATTCGTCGTAATGGTTTTTGTTGTTGTTGGGACCATGCGTGTTTTCTTCGGTACTGGTGTATTGAGGGTATCATCTTTGGGGGTTGGCTCTTCACTTTCATATTCCATAGAATCTTCGTCGATAATTTGGGGTTTACCATTTTTCTTTGTCGGTGGTGTGTCGAGGAGGTCATCGAAACTTAATTCCGGCAGTGATGAGGAATCATCAAGGCTGTCTATAAATATGGAGAGAAGATAAAAAGATTAATAATGAAATGCATATTAAAGGATACAATATGATTTAAGATTTGCCTTGCATATGGACTACCTCTTGATCAAGCGGACAAAAGTTTGGTCTTTGGTGAAATTTCAATCGGACGAAATTATGTATGGGAGCTATATCGAAATCTAAAGCGATTTCAATCAAATTTAGCACACGTTATTTTTCTAGACTCAATTCATTATCCTATGCAAAATTCGTGTCAATCGGACAAACTTAGGGTCCTATTTTCAGGAAATCAGAAAAAACTTACATATGGGAGCTAGGACAAAATCGGAACCGATTTAAATGAAACTTCGCATGCGTGATACTAGATTAAATTAGGTACTACATGCCAAATTTTGTATCAATCCGACAAACATCGGGTCTTTAGTGCACCATAAATCTGAATTCGGACCAAATTTTGTATGGTAGCTATATAGAAATCTGAAATGATTTGAATCAAACTTAGCACACGACATTATATTCTCAAATCGGTACCTCATGCAAAATATCATGTCCATCGGACAAACTTAGGGTCCTATTTTCAGGAAATCGGAAGAACATATATATATGGGAGCTTATCAAAATCTGAACCGATTTAAAATAAACTTAAGATACGTCTCTCTAGTCTCAATTCAGTTCCCCATACAAAGTTTCGTGCCAATCGGACGTTCGTAGCTTATTCCATGCAATATTTACATGAAATCGGACGGAATTATGTGCGGAAACTAGATCTAGATTCCCAACTTATTTCGGTGGCCCTTGCAAAATTTCATGTCGATCGGACACAATTATATATAGGACCTAGAACCGAATCTTAACCGATATAAAGCAAATTTAACGCACTTCACTCTAGTCCAAATATTTTCAATCCAATCCAATTCTCATCCGTTCTCAATAAATACTCCCTTTCAATTGGATGAGAAATACAACCTGTAATTTATTTTCATATATAGGTAAAAAGAGGGTCGGCCGGATGGACTTGTTTAAATCGACCTTTAAACTTGATTATAAATATATCCTTAATCAATCCTGTTTCCTTCCTATACACAAAGTCATAATATCCCAGTGTGGTGTAGGGTATAAAAAAACACACACAGAAATGATTTTTCTTTTTTTATTTATTTTCAAATATTTTTCACACAAATATCTATTGAAGAAATTTTCCATTTCCAGTTTTTAAAACTTTTAACAGGGAACCTTTTAAAACATTTCACGAAAAAGAAATGTTTTATTTTCCAAAACAATATGTGCTTTATTTTAATTAACAATTTTCAACCAATTCGGCAGTTATACAAATGGAGAAACACAATCGCATTTTTTCTTTAAGAAAAATCGAAAAAAATATGTTCTTTTTTAACAATAAGGTATAGGTATAGTAAAATAACTTATCCATAATCATTACAAACTATAAAAATTTACTTTTTATCGGCCATTTTCTTCTCACGAGCCTTCTTGCCCTCTGTCAACGATAGACGTTCGTTTTCACTCAATGGGGGCAAGACTTTAGTTACAACACCGGTACCCAAAGTCAAATTACCATCACGCAATGTGAAACGTTGGCCCTGTTCCAAGACCATAGGGCGAATTAAACGCAAAATCAATTTGGTATCTTCACCGGGCATAACCATTTCCTTGTCGGGAATTTGCACTTGCACAGCACAATCCCAGGTACGTGAGAACATTTGCAATTGAATGAAAGACATGAAGGGTTTGGAACGACCACCTTCTTCCTTGGCGAGAATGTATACTTGGGCTTCCAACTGATCCAAGGCCTTAACACTGCCAGGTTTGCACATAACCATACCACGTTTGATTTCATCACGCTTAACACCACGTACCAAGGCACCCAATTGATCACCGGCCTGGGCTTCATCCAAGATTTGATGGAACATTTCAATGCCGGTAACGGTGGATTTGATCACCTTATTATAACCGACAAATTCACATTCGAAACCCTTCTTAACAATACCACGTTCCAGGCGACCAGTTACAACGGTGCCACGTCCAGGAATGGAGTAGACATTTTCAACGGGCAAAAGGAATGGTTTGTCCAATTCACGTACTGGAGTGGGAATGAAGTTATCGACCTCGTTGAGCAGCTTCAAGATGGCTTCCTTGCCAATTTCGGGACTCTTGTCCTCCAAGGCACACAAAGCGGAACCCTTAATCACGGGAATGTTGTCACCATCATAACCCATTTCACTAAGCAATTCACGGATTTCCATCTCAACCAAATCAACCATTTCCTGATCGGCAGCATCGACCTTGTTGATGAAGACCACAATGTGGTTAATACCGATTTGTTTGGCCAGCAACAAATGTTCACGGGTTTGGGGCATAGCACCGTCGGTGGCGGCTACAACCAAAATGGCACCATCCATCTGGGCAGTACCGGTGATCATGTTCTTAATGTAATCAGCATGGCCGGGACAATCGGTGTGACCATAATGGCGATTTTCGGTTTGGTACTCAACGTGGGCAACATTGATGGTGATTCCACGGGCCTTTTCTTCGGGGGCATTATCGATTTCATTGTATTTCTTACTTTCGGCCAATTGTTTGTCGGCCAAGACCTTGGTAATGGCAGCAGTCAATGTGGTTTTACCATGATCAACATGACCAATGGTACCAACATTGCAATGGGGCTTGGTACGTTCGAACACCTTCTTTTCGGAGGCATAATCACGAACAAATTGTTGGAATCCGGCGGAGTAGGATGCCATGGGAGACAAGTATTTGTTCAAATGCATCAGGGCAGAGGGAGCACCCTTGGCCGTACGTACCAAACGTGCCGTGCTAAGGCAACGTCTTACGGCTGTGCATCTTGATAAAACCGAAGAGGTCACACCGGTAACATGACGGGCGGCATATAAGGCGGACATGTTGACAAAAATTCCAATTAAAACTGGAAAACAATTAAAGATTTGGGTAAATTGCCTTCACTTTTAGTGATTTCCTCTTACCTTTTCTGTAATTACAAGAGTTTCAGGGGAAAATTCTGCAGATCTTTTCGTTTCGATTTTTCTCAATTGCAGGCAATTGCGTAAAACTAACCCCCAAAATGTGCCAATATGAAATGTCAAAAGCAAAAAAGAACCACACACAAAAATATCCCAACATATGATAGCGGGGAGAAAATATGGCCACATTGTTTGAAATTATACAACAAAACGCACACAAAAAGGGAAATTATACAAAATGGTAACTACGAAAGGCTCACCAAACTAGATGGTAACTCTTGAATAATCATGAACGAAAAAAAATTTGAGGCAACAATATGATAAAAAAAACAAAAATATTTGTCATACAAATACCATAATTTATGAACATTTGCTTAATTAAATGTAGCTACCAATGAATAATCCCCACCGCAGATCCCCTTTTGTGGGGATTCTCTAACGTTTCTTTGGGGTTTCAAGAGAATCCCGTTAACAAACAAACGGCAGCGGCCGTTGGCCGAGCATGATGGAACAATTTGCCACGATTTTATTGAATATGAAAACACTCGCAGCACATTTTTGGAAAATTCAACAACAATAAAAACAAAATCGAAGAATTACAACAATTTTACACAATAATTTAATTATTTCGTGACATTTAATTACCATTAAGTAAATAATCACAACACTATCATTTGGCTCTTCGAGTCTGCCATGGCTGTTGTGATTGGTACAGGCAACAGCAACAACAATTACGCACAACCAACCATCAATTGAAAATTCAATTTGAAATGCAAAGACAAATCTTTTTTCAAAACAATTCCGCACTTAATCTACAAAACTTACCCATATTGTTGATGATATCCTTTAAATTTCAATCAAGCACATTAATTTCACTCGTCAGTTTCGAAATCCGAACACTTTTCTGGCCATAAAATCCCCTTCAAACACAAAAATATTTCAACAAAACACTGGAATATACTACGTGATTTCGTTCACTACTAGTGGCTACGACTATAACAAAACCCCACCGTAATGAAATCTTGGCAAGCAAATTAGCGCGTTTTTCCTTGCCCTCACCAATGGCTGAATTACACTTTTCACTTAACGACTAAACACTGCTACGCTTTCAATTGTTTATTGGCATTTTACGCGTATGAATTTTAAATAAATTTTCAAAATTTAATATGATTATTTTGAAGATATTTGCTTGTATTTTTATCGTGTATAAAAGGAAATTTTCTATGAATGTGTTTTGCGTTGACATTCGTGTTGGTTGAAAGGGAGAACGAAAAAAGAATAGCAAACAGGGTTGTATGTGGTCGACAATAAATATAAGAAGAAAGGGTTGGTTGGCAGCACTGTTTGAAAATGAAATTAAATTAATTTAGTAGATAAATTAAATTAATACACAATATATGAAAAAATTATACAATATTTTAATATGTATTTATTTTTACTATAATTAATAATATTTATTATAAAACAAAACGAACATGTTGAAAGAGTTATATGACAACTGTCATTGTTGTTCATACAACAGCAGTTGTTGTACGATAAATTGATGGGTTGAAGAGTCAAGCAAATGACAGTCATATTGCACAGAAGAATTGAAATAAAGAAAAATTAAACATTTTAAATGGTTTTAAAATTAAATTTAAATGTGTGTTACATTCAATAAATATACTATATATTATTAAAAGTTTTAATTTTTGTCGCCTTATTGTATATTTATTGTATATAAAATTGCATCCTAAATGTGACGTCATATATTTATAAGAAAGAAACTTACATGTGACTCAATTCTTGTTCTTGGAAAAATGAAATTGAAAATACCACAATGAAAAATGTCTGGAATGTTCAAGGACTAAAAGAAAGGTAGTATTTTTAATATATTTTTTAATAAAAAAGTAAAGTCCCTTAATAATCTTGGGTTTTTTACAATTATTTAATCAAGTATTATTATCTTTTACAATGTTTTATTTAAAACTTCAATAAATTTCGATTGTTTAAAAAACCGTGAATTTCTAAAAAGAACATAAGAGCCTGGATTTATTAATAGAATTTATTATTTAGATTAAAGGGGTGTAGAATTTTTAAACATATTTTGTAATGACCCTCAGGAAGTGAGTAGTCAACGAAACAAGTATAGGCGGGGATTTGTTAAATTTTTTTTTTCAAGGGCCAACAATGTGTGAATTAAAAAAAAATATTTATCCATACAATAAGTGGGGATTTTTTAAGGGGCACCCTCCGGAATATAGGAATGGATTTATTAAGGCCCTGCAATTAGTGTGGATTTTTAAAAAATATATTAAATAACCCTCAAGAAGCGTTCTTTTTTTAATGAGCGTGGATTTTTTAAAAATATGTTGTATTCCCTTAAGGTTTAAATATTTTGAATGGTCTTCAAGAAGCATATTTTTTACAAATATTTTTCAAATGACCAGCAAAAAATAATCAAAAACCGTGTTTTTCAATATTCTGCAAAATGTGTGAAATTTTTATAAAACTCTTTTCGATTTTTTAAGAAGCAAATTTTAGGTTTTTCCAAGAACCTAAAATTTGCTGTGATAATTTAAAAAAATTAAGGACTAACAATAAACATGACCCATTTGTAGTGGCTGGTTTAATGGGTTTCTTGGCCTTCATTGGATTTGCTGTGATAATTTAAAAAAATTAAGGACTAACAATAAACATGACCCATTTGTAGTGGCTGGTTTAATGGGTTTCTTGGCCTTCATTGGATGTGTTAGACGATCATTCTTTTGGGGTTGCTGTGGTGATTTTTTATTCAGATTATGTCGGGACGCCGTTTCGGTGGCTTTGAGAACCTAGATTTGGCACCAACTGTGGTTACTTTTATGGCGGGTATAGTACTTTTCCTCACAACGTAACCAGAAGCTGAAGATGTCGCTGTTTGTCCGGGTTTTTTGTGATATACTTGAGGGAGATGGCATTTTAAGTTGCCTTGGTTTGAGTGCTGTATTCTCTAGGGTTTTTAATTTTGACGCTGATGATAATTAAAAATTAAGTCAAGAAACTATGAGGCTTGATTTAAAAAAAAAAGAAATTAAGGACTAAAAATAAGCATGGACCAAGAAAATCTCTTACTTAAATTAATGAGAATCCGTTCAGATTTACATATAGCTCCCACATATATTTCCGTCCGATTTCATGCAAACGGTAAACCAAGGACCCCTAAAATTGTGCATAGCGTAACGCATTGAACTTACCGAATAATGTCTAGAAAGGAGAACTATTCAAATGGGTAGTGAAAAAAATAATAAGTATATTAACTTTATTGTTGTGATTGTTTTTTATTATAAAAACCAAAAGATACATATTTTATTTTTAATAAATATAAAATCAATAGAGATTGAGGGTGGGTTGGGTAAACAATAACTACTACCATTATTTTCAAACAGACAAAAATAGCACTAAATGAAACCAAAAATAAAATGGTGTGTGGTATACATGGTGGTCAGATATGAGGCAACATATTATTATTATTAATACAATAAAACATTTCAAAAAAATACCAATTTAGCACAAAGAAAGGCAAACATTAAAATACTAATAATGTAATGGGAACAAAATAATAAAAAAAAACAAAAATGTAAATATATAGACGATGAATAAGTAATACAAAAAATATTATGCTATATCTATTTGGGTATAACAATTTCACATGATGGACGTAAACGAACTTTACGATTTCTCAGTGAATAAGTACCGAGTTTGGGTCCATCCTGAGTTTCTTCATCATCAGAGTCTGCAAGTAAAAAAACAAAATGAATAAATTCCAAACTTATTAATTGATAAAAAGAATATTCCTACCTTTATTTTTATCCATTAGCTCTTCGTTCGATTTATTGCATTGATCATCATCAACCACATTGCCATCTTCATCATTTACAATGAAATTGAATTTTTTAACTCTCAACTTTTCATTGAATACCACATTTCGTAATTTACTTCTAGCCGTGCCGGGTGTTTTCAATATCGATTTACGTGACTTTACTACAGGTGACATATAAGCGGCAGCGTTTTCCTCATTTATTTTACCATTCACCGAAGAATTGCTCTTTGTCCCGCAAGAGTTTTCCTCATCATCAACGTTCGATTCACGAAATTCCATTATGGGATTCTTTTGCATCATCAACGATACTCTACGATTGGGAGTGTCTTGTGAATTTTTACGTGCATTCATTAGTGACATTCGGCGAGGAGAATCTTGAGAATTTTTACGACCCAACAAAGACATTCGACGATTGGGAGAGCTGCCGCCACCACCACAGCCACCCTCAGCTGCATTTTCGGCCAACAAAATCGATAATCGGCGATTGGAGGCTGGTATGGCCACAACAGTGGCGGCGGGTGAGAAATATTTACGATCTCTAACCTTGGAGGGTGTAAGGACAACATCATCCGTATTTACTAACAAATTATTGGCCTTTTTATTGCGCATATCGGCTTGCATTTTCCGCAACATTTGTTGCAAGGCTGAATTGGGTCGGGCCTTCGTTGCTGCTGGCCCGGCCTTTTTAACTTTTGTTAAGTTTTTGGGTTTCGCCTTGGCCTTGGGTTTTACCTCATCCGGGTCTTGCCAATCATTGGCTTTCCAACGCTCCAAATTCTCAAACCGTTTTTCTAGATTATCAACCTGCAAACCCAACATTGACCAGAAACCTTCCAAATCCACAGCATCGACATTTTTCGTTTTTTCACTGCCATCATCGGGTACATCATTAATGCCAGTTGCCCGAGCCTCACAACGATCTATCAGGCCTTTGAATTGCATAAATTTCTTACTGGTCAGCAATTTAGTTTGACCAATTGTGACATCGATCATATCATCGCCATTGACCGCCTGTAATTTTTCCAAATTACCATTTTTATATTCTTCCCAGACATCACATTTGGCATGTAGACGATCTATTTCATCCTGTAACTGTTTACGGAAATAGCGTACAGCCTCTAGTGTTCGCATAACTTCAGCAGAGTATTGTGGTGATTTTGGTTCCTCGGTTGGTATTTTCTGTCCCAATGGACTTGTAGGTTGCAGTGACAGACGTTTCGAGTTGTTAAGTTCATCTTCAATGCGGTTGACCATATAAATGCTACTACGTCTTTCTTTTTCCTTTTTTAAGCTAACCTTGCCACGGCTAACACTGACAAATGGACTTAAATAATTGACCGGTTTATCTTCAGTTAATAATTTTGTGGGAGTTTTCTCAGCGGGTGTCGAGGGTGCTTCCAGTGTAATTGTATTATTTAGATTTTGTTTGGGGGATTCATTAGGGATTTCTTTTGCGACCTTTTCAGGTGACAATTTGTCCTCATCTTCAACTTCCTTTTTATGATTTTCTTCTTCTTTCTCTTTGTTTTCTTCTGAAGGATTATCATTAAAACTAACATTAACTTCGGAATATCGTATGAAATTAAATCTCTTGCTGGGATTTACATTTGATAATGGCCGCACCTCTTCATCTTCTGTTAAATGATTATTGGCCGAAGTCGCTGTTGCCATTTTATTGGTGGTGGCATCCTTAAGCAAATTTCTCTTGGCTGCAGAATGTCCTGACGTTCGTTTCGATAACATTTCTATGGGACTTACACCATCAACATCATCCAATGTGGAATTGGAATTCTTCACCTTAGTCGAGGTGACAAACTCATCAAAATGATTTGAATTGGAGAAATCTCTGGGTGTTTGTACTACCATATCGGAGACCATTTCATTAGCCTGTGATACCATTAATGATAGCAATTTGTTGGTGGTATTTGTGGTGGCTGGTTTAATGGGTTTCTTGGCCTTCATTGTCTGTGTTAGACGAGCATTCTTTTGGGGTTGTTGTGGTGATTTTTTATTCAGATGATGTCGGGACGCCGTTTCTGTGGGTTTTCTTGCGCCCGTATTTGAGAACCTAGATTTGGCACCAACTGTGGTTACTTTTATGGCGGGTATAGTACTTTTCCTCACAACGTTACCGGAAGCTGAAGATGTCGCTGTTTGTCCGGGTTTTTTCGGTGGTATACTTGAGGGAGGTGGCATTTTAAGTTGCCTTGGTTTGAGTGCTGTATTCGTTTGAGTTTTGAATTTCGACGCCGATGATGATGATGACGATGCGGAATTTAGACCATTCTTATTGGTTTGGGAAGTTTTAATTAAATTATTATTTGTTGGTTTAGTTGTGGATGAGGGTTTTGTGGACGACCCAGAGGAAAATGTTGTGGGTTTCGTTTTAATGCCTCCGCCACCACTGTTCATTACATTTTTATTTCCCACTTCCGTGCGCTGTGGCGTTTTATTGCTCAATTTTGTTTTCACTGCATTGGCACTGAAATTCGTCACCAAAACCTTTTTGGCAAGAGGCACCACTTTTTTACCCGTTGTTTCGGGTTTCTTTTTGGGTGGTGTTGGTACCACTGTATATATGGATTGTCTACTTTTTGCTTTATCCTTTACCTAGTGTTAAATTATTGTTAATATTATTTAATTGAAATAAATATTTTATGCACACTACTCACAATATCGCCGGGATCCTTTAGGCCAGGTGGTGGTTCGAAATTTGCCTGATATCCTTTGGGCACAAAACTTGCCTGATGATTTGTTGTCGCTGATGTATTATTATTTGGCGCCAAACTCATTGGGCCTGCATTGCAACCACCACCATGACCAAATCCTGCATGTTTACCAACAGCTGACACGAAGGGTTTCTTTTTCATAGCTTCGGCCTTTCTTTTCTCCATCAACGATTTCTTCTTATCTCTCCAATCGAGAAATCTCAATATGAAAGCCTCTTGTTTCTTGATTTTCGCTGGATCGCGGGCTGTGCAAATAAGTTTTGCGGTACGCGAACCATTTGCCACCACCTCCACAACATTGTTAGTCTCATTTCCATCGTGGATATTTTCTTTCTCTGATAGCAGACGCTTCTTTGGCGTTGGACTAACCGATATTTGACGGGACAATTGAAATTGTTCATTCCTTTGTTTGTTACGATTGGCTTCTTGTAGCTGCCGATTAAGCCGATTGTGTTTTTGTGGCGTAAATGCTTGTTTAAGTTCCTTATATAAACTTCTCCGATATTCACTCATGTTTTTGTTTTATATATTTTATAAATAATTATTTTTTTATTAATAATATTTGTTTATATTTATAAGAAAAAGGATACTATTTGCCTCCAAGTCAGACTGTGTTGCGGCTGGCTTTGAAAGATAAATTAAAAATGGCTGGCTGGCACAAATGGCGCTTTTATTTTTTGACACTTTTCAATTTGAAATTTCCCTTTAACTGATGTAAAGGAATTTTTCTGAAGGCTTGTCAGAGTGTTGCCACTTGATGGGAAAAAGTAAACATTTGCAAGATGTCAGTCATGTCACAACAACAAAGAGTAAATATAGGGATGCCAATTGTTGTAAGAAAATGGGGTGAATAGTCATTGGTTAGGTTAGGAAGGGAAATTCATAAAAAATATGTGGAAAATAAGGAAATACAGGGTTTTCGGATAAGAGGTGTCATTTTGCATTTCTAAGAAATTTGTTGATATAACGATCGTTGTTTATATCATAATAAAGCGAAGTATACATTGCACTTTTGCAGAGCTAAACAATTATCTTCTGTTTTCTAAATGTTCTTCGATTTTCACCATTTTTTGAGTACAGGACTATCCTCGCAAATTTTATCTTTAAGGTTTATAATCGGCTTCAGAGTTGACCTTATATATCATCATTTTTATATTTTTACCATTTTTTGAGTGAATGACCATTCTCACAAATTCTATATTTAGGTTTATAATCGACGTCAGTGGCCAGTTGCGACGACTTCTTCGAAAGACAATCCGGAAAAATATAATAATAACAACTGCTGATCCTATCTATTTTTAAAAACTAAGATTTATTTACCCCGTCCATTTGTTTGTTCAACCACATTTTCCACAAAGGGGAGATCAATGACATCGACGGATATGAAAGCGCGTCAATTATTAACAATTTTAGAATTGAAATGTTTTTTGTAGCAATAATTCTTGGAAATTCTAGATCATTTCAATAAACAAATTTGAAGCCTGAAAAGCGCAATTTTTATATTGTTCCCAGACATAACATTTGCCATGCAAACTATCTATTTCTTCCTGTAATCGTTTACGCAAATAGCGCACATCCTTTACAGTCCGCATAACATCAACAGAGTATTGTGGTGATTTTAGATCTTCTCGGGGACGAATAATTGACCGGTTTATCATCAGTTAATAGTTTGTAGGAGTTTCTTCAACAGCGTCGATTGACTTCGGAATACCTTATGGAATTAAATTTTTCGGTGGGGTTTCCAATGTGATAATAGCTTTATTATTTTATATTCGTTTCCTTTACATAAATGTGGAATACTCATAATGGAATTTTTTAATTTAATTCGGATGTATTTTCCAATCATTGTGTTAAATAAAATATATTTCTTACTTATTCATTTGCTTTACATAATTCTCAAATCAAAATTTTTTTGTCAAAATGGAATGGAAATATATTCAAATTTAATAGAAATATATTTAAATTTAATTGAAATGAAAACCACAACACAACTTTTTATTTCCTTATTACCCCCTTATAAACTAAAATTCTTGAGTTGGCATCCCTACAACACATCTGTATTTTTTAAATAACAAAACTTTATTTTATATATCTATTTAAATTATACAAATAACTAAAAACAATGTGCCGTAAACCACATTGACGAACGGATCCCAACTCAGTAGCCTTTATGTCCTCTGAAACGCATTCGGTTGTCAAGCTAAAAGAAAAAATAAATATATTCAATATGTAATCAAGGCATTCATGAAATGCATTCCAACAGACTACTGACTACTCACCAATGATCTTTTGCATTCAAAGAATGTGTTGCGAAGCATTTGACATTCCTCGGGTACCAAATTGGCTTGTAGACATTCACGCGGTGTTTTCTTGTCCTGGAGAAAAAATCAAAAATAACACTTCTAGTACAATCTGCAAGGTACACCGGCGAATAACTTACCTTTTTACAACAATCACTTTCCAGGAGACACATTTTCAAGTCCGCCCGGACACCAGCACAGGCCGAAGTGTCTGCAAGTTTTTCATTTTCCTCATAGCGCATCATTTTGGAGGCTTAGTTTTTATTAATAGTTTATCTTTTTCTAATAAAAATCTAATAAATTTCTTCTGAAAACAATTACCAAATATCAGCTGATTGCATGTGAACGACGGTACAAATAATGACGTTGCCATATGTTGTTTACATACAAATGTCACAAATTTCCCTTGCATAAACATCTGTTATTCAAAGAGAGAGCGAGAGAGAGGAAAGCGTAATTGTTTATCGATGTTATTTTGGTTATTTTGTATTGTTTGCAAAAACTGAAAGAAACTTGAAAAAAGTACGAATAAAAAGCCGGTCAAAATGTTAAAAATAGGGTGAGTAACTATCCCTAAATTACATATTTAAAGTTTTTTATGTTTATCTTTCATTAACATTGTAATTTGCATTTTATTTTGTTAGCCGTGTTTTGCCTTTTGCTCCTGCGGTATTTAACCCCTTGCGTACCATGTGTACCCAACATCATTGGTTCAAACCGGATGGTGTAGATACGGGTATACGTATTTACAATTGCGCTGCTAGGCGTCAAGTTCCTTTGATATTGCCCAGAGAGAACTTTTTAACCTGGTATACTTGTGGTCCCACCGTCTATGATTCCTGTCATTTGGGTCATGCCAGCTGTTATGTAAAATTAGATATTATACAACGCATACTAAAACATCATTTCAATTTGAATGTAGTAACGGCCATGAACATTACCGATATCGATGATAAAATCATTAGAAAAAGTCAGGAGAGTGGTGAAAATTGGCGTGATATTTCGCGACATTATGAAGCTGAATTTTGGTCAGATTTAAGAAAGCTGAATGTACCAGAACCTAATATTAAGCTACGTGTTACGGAACATATACCACAAATTATATCATATATTGATGATATAATCATTAAGAAGTGTGCCTATGTGGGTCAAGATTCCTCGGTGTATTTTGATGTGAAACAATTTCCGATTTATGGTAAACTGCAAAATTTGAACTTAAACGAAAGTAATCCTTTAGCCAAACCTGAGGAACAACACCAAAAGCTTTCTGCCTTGGATTTTGCTTTGTGGAAGGCCCGCAAAACGGAAAACGAACCAGCATGGACATCACCCTGGGGTCTGGGACGTCCCGGTTGGCATATTGAGTGCAGTACTCTGGCCAATATGGTCTTTGGCAAAAGTGTTGATGTCCACGCTGGTGGTTTGGATTTGAAATTTCCCCATCATGAAAATGAGGAGGCCCAAAGTTGTGTCTATCACAATACACGGCAATGGGTAAACTATTGGCTACACACTGGGTATTTAAACATCAAAGGACAAAATGAGAAAATGTCCAAATCCTTGAAGAACACAATTTCCATTGATGAAATGCTACAGCATTACACGGCAGACGAATTTCGCATGGCTTGCGTGCTCTCGAACTACCGAAATTCTATGGAATATTCCACAGAAATGATGGATACCGCCAAGAATACTCTCAACAAATTCCATAGTTTCAAAACCGACTGTCTGGCCTATTTGAGTGGCAAGAAGGTGGGTTCCAACGTCATTTCCTCAACCATATTACAAAATCTCAACTACTGTAAATCGAACATAGAATCATGTATTCGAGATGATTTTGATACGGCTCGTTGCATTAGTATTTTACTAGATCAAATTTCAAGTATTAGTAGATGCATTAATTCCACAAGGAGTCATGGTGAAGAGGATACTGGTTTAATTACCGCATCCTGTTTGGATGCTGTTGCTGCCGTCAACAATTATGTGGATAGTGTTTTGCACCAATTTGGTTTTTCCGAAACCTCTGCAACTAATCGTGTTTTGAGCGATGGAAATCATTTGGATTTTAATGCTCTATTAGATGATATTTTGGATACACGTAAACTGATACGAGATCGTGCTGTCGCGAATAAAAATAAGGTACTATTTGAGGTTTGCGATGAATTGCGCAATTGTTTGCGTCAACATGGCATTGAGATAAAGGATCATGCTCAGGGCAGTTCATGGAATCTAATTAGAAATAAGAATTAAAAAAAAATGTTTGATTTTTTTTTTTGGTTTTAATGTTGAATTTTGGTTTTGTTTTTAATTGATGAAAAAATGTGTTTTGTCTAAATTTCGTTTGGTACATCACAAAATTCTATTTAATAAAAAAGATTTAAAATTTGTTGTATTTTATTTAAATAATTAATAAGGAAAATTGATAATAAAAATATTTTCAAATTTTAAAAAATATATATATTTTTTAAAAGAATTATGGAGGGATTGTTGAAAGATTATTTTACGGTCTAATGGAGAATCTTTGAAAAATATATTTTGAGATATAAATGATAAACAAAATTAAGGGTCCGTAAAAATATTCATTGAAGAGTATTATAGGATTTAAAAATAGATTTTTCATGAAATTTTAAATATTTTTAATTGTGGAATATTTTAGGTTGATTTTTTTAAGGAATATTTCCAGGTCTAAAATGTGGATTTTGTAAAGAATATTTCAAGATCTAAAACGTGTATTTTTTTAATGAATATTTCCAAGTCAAAAACGTGGACTTTTTAAAGAATATTTCCAGGTTTAAAACTTGGATTTTGTATAGAATATTTCTAGGTCGAAAACGCGAATTTTTTATAATGAATATTTCCAGGTTTAAAACTTGAATTTTTTATAGAATATTTCTAGGTCTAAAACGCGGATTTTTTAAAGAATATTTCCAGGTCAAAAACGAGGATTTTTTAAAGAATATTTCCAGGCCTAAAACGTGGATTTTAAAAGTGTATTCTTCAACATTTTTTTAGGATCCCTAAAGTCATTAATCGTCTCTTAAAGTTATTGTTGGTATCTTAAAGTTACTGTTTAATAAATTCCATTTAATATTTCTTCCATTTATCGCCTTAATTTTAGTATGCTGCTACAATTTATTATAATTGAGACTTTCAAATTGGAAATCCTACGATTTACACGACTACTATGGATTTATGATCTACCATTACTGCCCCTTGTACAACCTTTGGCTTCTTAATTTAATTTTTTAAAGAATATTTTATAGCCTAAAACAAGATTTTTTATAGAAATCATTAGGTATTATTATTTAAAACATTATGGAGCTTCAAAAAGAATTATTTTAGCATTTTTATTTTTTTTTCAATTTCATTGTAGGCATTTAAAGTTACTTAAAATCCAAGTTTTAGACCCTAATATATTATTAAATAAACGATTTTAAAATTCCCAAAATATTCCACATTTTCATAGAATATGTTTAAAGAAATCATCGGTTTAGATCATAGAATATTATAAAAAAACAACATTTTTAGAGACTAAAATATACCTTAAAAATTCCTGATCTTAGAACCTATATTCTTTATAAAATCCACGCGTTAGTCCCTAAAATATGTACTCTATAAAAAATCCACGTTTTAGTATCTAATATATTATTCACAATATCAACGTTTCGTATTCTATACTATTTTAATATTCATCAAAAATCATAATTTTAAATTATAAAATATTTAAATATTCATAAATACAAATTTCCCCATCATGTTTATTTAATAAATCATCAACATGGCTACTCTCCCTCTCTTTCTTTTCTCCCTTCTCACATATGTCAGGTATTTATAGTGACGTTTTTGTCTTCTCATCATGTAAACAATCATCTCTGAACAGCTGTTTAATGTTTTCAACTGATAATAAGAAAAAAACATGAAATTTGGCGTCGTGGGTTGTCCTTAAGCTACTGTCCCCCCGTCATTGTGGAAGATCAACGGAAATAACTCCTGCTTTATAGAATAGCCATTACACACCGCACCACCACTTAACAATGCGAGAGAATCGTGAGAGTAATAAAGATGATGAAGCCAATGGGGCTGCAGCAGTGCAGCAACAACAGCCAAACAATATACCAGCACCAAATATGCCCAAACATATACCATTCCCAGATCCTGCATCAGCATCGGAGATATTAAATGAACTAATCATGTTCTTGTTTGTCACCTGTGTTAGTTCAATGCAGTTTATAAATATTTATCGCACCAATTGGTGGCTACCCAAGGTGGCAATTAGTAATACAGTAGTAAGTATTCCAAAATTGATTTTTTTAAAATATGAAATAATTGTAATGTTTTCATTGTAGAATCTCTCACACATTGACCCATATTTGATCTTGCTGATCATTGTCATGAACATAAGACGTTTGATATATTGCCTATGTCTCAAGGGTTTGGATTTCTTGTTGCCAGCAAATTTACAACGTATGCATCGAATATTTAAATATGTTTTAGAAATAATGGTCTTGGCCTTGCCAGTTTCCTGCATAGTTATGATGTATCATAATCGTAACTACTTGACAATATTTTTGCTGATTTATCCGTAAGTTTTCGGTATAATTTTTAATGGATTTTTATTTCAATGGAAATCATTTTTTCTAGATTTATAGTTTACTTTTTGGCCTTTGGTTTTGCTTTGGAACCATTCCTGCGTTTCAACTACGAAATCAAGGGAGCCTATTTTAATGGTTTCCCTCTACACTGCTGTTCGGCTAATCCCAATTGTATTCGATTTGAAATCGATGTACTGCGTAATGATTTCAATTGTAGATTTAAACAAGTCATATTTACTTCGCTGCTGAATACCTATTATTCTGCATTTCTGCCCTGCTATTTTGCCCATAATGTCAACTACAATGTTTTGTGGGCTGCCCAACATATTGTTTTGGTATTTTTAAGTGTTTTTACAATGTGTACCGTATTTAGTTTTCCCTCGAAATATAGTGATATTTTACATCGTGCCGCACTGCATTTGGGCTATTGGCTGAAATTGGATTTAAGACCGGGTGCAGATTGTGTTGTGGGAGCCTCAGCTGCGAATTGGTTGAAAACAACGCTATGGGGTCCTAGTACGGTGGTGAAATTTACCGGAGATTTATATCGCAGTGTGGGACCCGTTACCGTGGCCATACCCGGTAATGTGACACATGAAAGGTTTTATGTGAGTAACGTCTTTTTTATTTTAAATTAAATTATTGAATTATTTTGTACAATTTTTATTATTTAGGACCCTATCATAATTTAGAAGAACATCCGGGCTTTAGACCCATTGATTAATAACTTCGAGTCAGAGACCACAAATTAAAAATTTAAATGTAAAAATTTTCTTTACAAAAATCCATGTTTTAGACCAAAAATTATTCTTTAAAAAATATACGTTTAGACCACAGGCTATTCTTTACAAAAAGCCATTTTCAGACATAAAAATATTGATTAAAAAAAATCACGCTTTAGACCTCAGAATATTCTTCGAAAATTAAAGTTTTAGACCACATTTTAGACCTCACAATATTCATTTAAAAATCCATGTTTTAGACCTCAGATAGATTCTTTAAAAATCCAGGTTTTAGACCTCAAAATACTCTTTAAAAATCCAGATTTTATTCCATAAAAAATCAAAATACTTTTTCTATTTTCTCTTTTATTTATAAGAATTTAAATTTATGTTCTATTTATTCATATTTCCTTTTTCCCTTTTCAGAAACTTTTTCACAATCCCTCCATGATCTATGGCAGTCTGACAATGATCCAGGCCTGTATGGTTATATCGGGCATAACCCTATTATATTATGCCATTGAATGGCATTTCATATTATCTTTAAGTTTTATAACATTAACAAATCAATTTACATTTTTCAAATTGATGCGTGATTATTTGATAACCAAACGGGTTTATTTGGCCGAATCGTCAATAGGCGATGCAAAATTAATGGATTAATGATAAGCACGCTTTATTTTCTTTTTGTATTGTAAATGTTTTCAAAAATTGTTTCACTTTTTTCCACGATCAATAAAATAAAAGACTGTTTATATAGATATATAAAATAGAAGCACTGATATATTTTATTTAATATTTTTTTTTTATTAAAAATGTAATTATTTTTATAATTAAAATTTTCTAAAAATTATATATTTTGTATTGTAAATTGTATCTCTTAAATTTAACCAAACAAATTGTCAAATGCTTTGCCAAAAATACTCCTATGGCCATGTGATTTAATAATCCCCAAATGTTTGCGATAGTTTTGATATTCCTCCTTGATATTTGGATTTTGTGGACCCCATTCTGGGGAGGGTTTAAATATGGCACAGAATTTCTAAAACGAAAAAATGGAGCAATAAAAAATATCTGTTTCAAAAATAATAAAAAGGAACCCCTACCTTTTTGAAATTAAAATGATTTGGTTGATGCATAAATTCATACACAGCCCAGCCCGGAAGTTGTAGAAGGCCCAAGCCAGCCAAACACCAACCAAAAACTAGAAAATATTCAAAACAAAATTAAAAAAACAAGAGCCATTTAAATGAAAAATAAAAAAATAATTATTTAAATACCCCAACCTTACCATGTGCTATGGTTGGATAATCCACATTTTTATATGTCAATGGCTCCAAATTCAGCAGAGTATAGATTAGCACAGCCAACATAAGGCCTGGGGTAATCAGACCCCAACACAAACGCCAGTAGATGCCGGTACGAATGCCCACCATAAATTTGATGTCCTCACAGAAACGTTTGACACCTAGAAAATAATAATAAATATTTTTAAAAATATTTTAAATAGATGTATCCCCAAAACTCACCATACACCCAACCCACAGCCAACAATTCTCCAATGGCCAAAATCAAAGCCGTAAAGGAGACCCCGTAAAAATCCACCAAATTCAAAATGAATTGACCCCCCGGACACATATACAATATGCTTATGCTGAAACCCACAACGGCCAATATCAAAGCCACTGGCCAATTTGCCATACGATGAAAACGATCTCACCCTAATTATACAACTACCCATGCCGACAGTACTGCCAATACCTAAGACAAATAACATTAAAAAGAAAAGAACCGCAAATGCCTTTTAGGTAGTTTTGTTTTAAAGCATCCAAGTGGCTCCCGTAAGCCTCAATAGCTTACCTGTGGTATAAAATCAAATTTAGCTATAGCATCGGGGTAGGAGATAAATGCCAGACCAGCACCACCCTTAACCACTTTGGCAATATCGGTGTTGCCCGTTTGATAGGCCAAGTTGCCCAAAATGCCAAAGGTAATACAACCGGCAATAATGGAGGAACAGGAATCCATGGTGGTTATGATGACAATGTCGCTGTAATGGTATGGAGGGGGAGAAGGGTGTATATGAGTATTAAAGAGGGGTAGGGGATTCAATCCAGCAGACATACTTATAAACATTCCGAGAGAAGTTATTGTAGGATGCATATGTTATTAGGGTACCAAAACATATGGCCAAACTGAAAAATACTTGGGTCACCGCAGCATACCAAACCTAAGGGTGAAAGAAAAGATGTAGGAACAATTAAGGGGAAATTAAATTTAAATAATTTTAAAATATCCACTAAAAAAATTATTCTTGAGTAAAATTTTCTCTCGAACCTAACCTCAAAAAATTTTCGGAGGTTAGGTTTTTTTGGGGAATATAATATACTAAATATGACGATATTTATACCCTCAGCCTTCTGGCCAATAAGGATACATACACATCGTAAAAATTCTTTCAAGCATAAATCAAGTTCGAAGATGAGACCCATCGGTCCGATGCTTCGGGTACTTCTCCCACACAATGTAATAGTCCACTCATTATGAAAACATTAGTTATGTGTCAAGCCGTCCGTCTACTTTTAAAGTGATCTATTATGTATGTGGGGTTTAGCCAAGGCTAGTCAAATCGGCTATACAGCTTTGTTTACATTTAACAAGAAAAAAAGTCGACATTTCGATATATCTTTGAACTTTTACATAATGCTAATTTTCTCTTATATAACATAAGTTTTTATATGTATTTTCAATATGGAATAAATCTTTAGAATTTCCCCGAACCATTGGTGCAAAATTTATGAAAATCGGTTAAGTAGTCTCCGAGTTATTTGCATTTGAAGTCAACGATGTTCCGAAATAACCTTACTGTTTGATTCTGGGCTCCTATTATCTGAAAATGAAAAACTACACAAAAATGCATTTTTCATAAACGGCATTTTCTCCTTTCTGGCTGCTGGTTTGTTAAGAAAATCAGAGCATACTTTTAGGCCAAACACAGTGTCTGTATGTAGTCCGATTTTTAAATTGATAGGTGAGTGTATTTATGCACCAAATCTAATGTAACATAACTCTACTACACACATACACAGTGGCCCGTATGTGTAAGAAAAAATTGGCCGTTTTTAAAAATGCATTTTTGTGGGGTTTTTCATTTTCAGGTAATAGGCGCACAGCATCGAACAGTAGGTATGTTTCGGAACATCGTTGAATTCAAATGCTAATATCTCCGAGACTACTTAACCGATTTTCATAAAATTTGCACGCATGGTACGGAGAAGTTCTAAAGTTTTATTATATATTGGCAATATATATAAAAACACGTGTTATATAAGAGAAAATTGCCATTATGTGAAAGTCTAAAGATATATCGAAATATCGACTATTTTTTGTTGAATGTGAACAAAGTAGCACTGTATTAATTCCAATTACACGAAACATCTCTTGTATATACCCCGAAGTACTATAGGGTATCATATAATCGACTCGTTCAAACTTATCTCCTTTCCTTATGGGCCCTCTTCAGAATTGTCTTCCACTGGCTGTAACTTTTTGACCAACTGGCCGATTAACACAAATAAGGTGTCATATTAAAGGGGAGATATTTTTCTTTATTATAGATATGACAATTTTGATACTTTGAACTTCTTTCATATGGCAATTTCGAAACATTTCTTTCTAAGTAATTTTTCACACACAACATTTCGTATTTTAAAGAATACTAATGTATTTCGAAATAGCCAGACGTCTTAGCTTTCATTAGACACCAATTTTATTAAAATACGTCGAGTTGTTCAAAAGTTATGCCACAAATAGCAGATCAGTAAATTTTTCGCTTTCGCCAGTTCAACCCACTGCATCAATAGATGGCGTCCCAGTCGCAAAATTGACAGGTCGTAAGGGAAAATCAAGGCATTCGTAAAATTGGCATAACTTTTGAACGAACTGTGATTTCGGGGAGATTTAAACGGTTATATGAAGCTTAGAACTCATAGATTATCTGTGTGCTACAAGAAATTTCAAATCTCTATCAGAAATAGGTAAACTATGCTTTAAAATAATATCAAGCGTTAATTCGAAACTTTGTATGAAATTTTTTAAAACAAACAAATTTCGTAGCTATAGAGAACACTTGAAGCTTTAAATAACCGTTGGATTTGTTAAAATATCTCAAGTCATTCGAAAGTTATTCAAATTTTACCATCGCCTTGATTTTCCCTTACGACCTGTCAATTTTGCGACTGGGGCGCCATCTATTGATGCAGTGGGTTGAACTGGTGAAAATGAAAAAATTTAATGTTTTGGTATTTGTCGCATAACTTTTGAACTACTGGTGGTATTTTAATAAAATTGGTATCACATGAAAGCTAAGAACTCTAGCTATTTCGATAGCTGTTCATAATTTACAAAATATGAAATGTTGTAGACAAAAAATTCTTTTAAAGTATACTATTAAAAATTACAATCTTTAATAAGGGTTTAATATAAAATTTGTCCATACTATATTAAAGACAACATGTTACCCTTTAATATGACAGCTTATTTGTGTTAATCGGTCAGTTGGTTAAGAAGTTACAGACAATTTTTATGAATTACAGATCTCTGCTACATCCAGCCAGTGTTTGGCCTATAAGTATGCTACAATTTCCTTCATAAACCAGCAATCATAAAAGAAAAACTCGCATTATTAAAAATTGAATTTTTGTGTGGTTTTTAATTTTCAGGTAATAGGCGCCCAGCACCGATCAGTAGGGTGTATTTCGGAACATGGTTAAATTCAAATGCTAATAACTCGGCGACTATTTAACCGATTTTTATCAAATTTGCACCAATGTTTAGAGGGAACTTTAAAGTTTTATTCCATATTGACAATAAATACATAAACTTGTGTTATATAATAGAAAATCAGCATCCTTCAGAATTATCTTCCACTAGCTGTAACTTCTTAACCAACTGACCGATTAACACAAATAAGGTGTCATATTAAAGGGGAGATATTTTTCTGTATTGTAAAAAGTTTAGTTATTTTGAATAAATATATAAATAAGCTGAGAAAAATTAATGAATTTTTTCCTAACAAAAAAAAATATTATTATTAATTGCAGTGGCCTTTCCTACTTACCAATGGATTCAATAACTCTGCCCATTGAGGCTTAAAGAAATAAATAATTCCCTCCAATGCTCCGGGTAGGGTAACAGCTCTTACGAGTAAAACGATGAGTACCACATAGGGAAAAACCCCAAGAAAATAGGCTGCCTTACCGGAACTTTTGACACCTATGAAGAGAATACATTACTAAAGAGTTATAGAATGAATTGAAATATTTGAAAAATAAATAAAGGATCCCGAAAAAATATTTTAACAAATCCACGCCTTTAAAGGATCCCGAAACAAATATTTTTACAAATCCACGCCTTTAAAGGATCTAGAAAAAATATTTTTACAAATCCACGCCTTTAAAGGATCCAGAAAAAATATTTTTACAAATTCACGCCTTTAAAGGATCCAGAAAAAAATATTTTTACAAATCCACGCCCTTAAAGGATCCTGAAAAAAATATTTTTACAAATCCACGCCTTTAAAGGATCGCGAAAAAAATATTTTTACAAATCCACGCCCTTAAAGGATCCTGAAAAAAATATTTTTACAAATCCACGCCTTTAAAGGATCCCGGAAAAATATTTTTACAAACCCATGCCTTTAAAGGATCCCGAAAAAATATTTTTACAAATCCACGCCTTTAAAGGATCCTCTATAAAGAGAAGAGTTATAGAATGAATTGAAATATTTAAAAAATAAATAAAGGATCCCGAAAAAATATTTTTACAAATCCACGCCTTTAAAGGATCCCGAAAAAATATTTTTACAAATCCACGCCTTTAAAGGATCCCGAAAAAAATATTTTTACAAATCCACGCCTTTAAAGGATCCCGAAAAAAATATTTTTACAAATCCACGCCTTTAAAGGATTCCGAAAAAATATTTTTACAAATCCACGCCTTTAAAGGATCCCGAAAAAAATATTTTTACAAATCCACGCCTTTAAAGGATCCCGAAAAAAATATTTTTACAAATCCACGCCTTTAAATGATCCTGAAAAAAATATTTTTACAAATCCACGCCTTTAAAGGATCCCGGAAAAATATTTTTACAAATCCATGCCTTTAAAGAATCCCGAAAAAATATTAAAAAAAATTCCACGCCTATGAAGGGTGCCGAAAAAAATATTTAAAAAAATCCAGACTTATGAAGGGTCCCAAAAAATATATTTAAAAAAATACACGCCTATCGTTATTATATTTTTTTTTTAATTACTCTGATCCTCGATTATTATTTTAATTAATTTTTTAAGATTATATCTTACCCCTTATCAAAACTCCCCCGATAATAATCCATGATACGGCCAAACAACCCACCAATTGCCAATTTGGTAGACCAATGCCATTATCAATGTTCTCATATTCATGTAAAATTTCTTTTCTAAAGAAAAATGAAATAAAATTAAAAAAAATATTTCATTCTAACCACAACATTTTCCAACTTACTCAAAATATAATTCTGCAGGTGACATTGTGCCGGTCATATTCCCGCTGCTCGTAGTATTCTCCCCCTGCTGTAAATATTCCAAACATTCTGGACCCCATTCTTCCTTACATTCGCTCCATGGCAATGTGGAGGAAAAAGAGGCAATCAAATAGCGCAAAGTCAAAGCCATAATACTGGAATAATAGGTTATGGAAGCTGTGGTGGCCAAAACCTGACCAGCAGCAACACCTGAGGTAAGTTCAGGGATATATATATATATATTTTTTTTTATAAAACTTAATTAAACATTATTTTTTGTTTTTGTTTTTAGATATTACCCTTCATAACCGGTGCCATTTCAAATGCCTTTATACACCCACGGCCACAAAATTGCCCCACCAACACTTCCAAATAATAAACGGGACGTCCAATAATTAACAGCACAATAAGATAGGGTATAACAAATGTACCGCCTCCATTCTGAAAAGCAATATATGGAAAACGCCATATATTACCCAAACCCACGGACAGGGAAATACAGGAGAATAAAAATTCGATATCATTGCCCCAGGTTTCGGTGGGTTTCGATGTTTCCGATTTATTTTTATTTCTCGTTTTTTGTGCATTTTGTCTCAATAAATCTCCCTCTAATTCCAAATCTGCCATAATTGTTTTTTTTTCGCTTTAAATTTGTAAATTAGATGCTACTCTTAGGGTGTTTAATTCAATACTGACTGCTCGCATCCACATCCGTGGTTACTTGGAAGAGCGTAATCTTATTTTTTTATTTTCTTCATAAATTGAGGTGATGTTTATGACAGCGAGATAAAACACAATTCTCAAACTGTATATCAAAATCGCTTTATTATTGTGGTCGTTTTATTGTGCTAATGATATCAGATTTGTTGCAGCGATTTTGTTAAATTTTTTCCTGGCTTTTTTTTTGTGGTTAAATTAGAAAATTGTGGTCTGCGGTCATTGACAATGTCAACGCTAACAAAATTTATAACGGAATGTTAATGGATGCGAAGTGCGAATAGACGAGTTTAATTAGCACGAACTGAAGCTGGATATTTAACAGAAAAAAAGAAAATTATTTTTATAAAATCAACACCTATATTAGATTCTGGAAAAAATATTAAAAAAAATCCATAACTTAGGGTAGATCATGAAAAAGTATTTTTAAAAAAAATATTAGTCATAAGGCTGAGGGTATAAAAACATGGTCAATCAAGATTAGCTACGTCGTTCTAGACTCAATTCAATATGCTATGCTTAATTTAGTATAAATCGTATTTACAATTAACAAGAAAAATTTTCGATATTTCGATATATCTTTGAACTTTTACATTATGCTAATATTTCACTTATATAACATATTTCTATGTATACATCGTTAATGTGTTACAAATCTTTAAAATTCCCTTAAACCATTCGTGCAAAAATTATGAAAATCGGTTGAGTATTCGCTGAGTTATTTGCATTTGAATTCAACCATGTTCCGAAATACACCCTACTGTTCGATGCTGGGCGCCTATTACCTGGAAAAGAAAAAAACTACACAAAATACATTTTTTAAAAACGCAAATTTTTCGTTCATGATTGTCATGCTTGCTGGTTTGTTACGAAAATTATAGCATACTTTTAGGCCCTTTGTTGGATTTTCTTTAGAATTGTCTTCTACTGCCCGAAACTTTTTAACCAACTGTCCGATTAACACAAATAAGGGGTCATATTAAAGGTCAACATGTTGTCTTTATTAAGGTATTTAATTTAATTTAAAAACCTATTTAAAATTTAAATTTTTAAAGGTATAGTGTAAAACAATTTTTCGCTTAAATCTTTTAATATTAATAATTTTATGGGTTTATTTCGAAATAGTTAGTCTTCTTAGCTTTCATATAATAGCAATTTTATTTCGCTGCTCCAAATAATTCAAAAGTTATTGAACATTGAAGAAAAACTTATTTTTTTTTTGTTTTTACCTGTTTGCTGTACTGCATCAATAGATGGCGCCCCCGTCGCAAATTGACAGGTTGCAAGCGGAAAATCAAGGCGATGGTAAAATTTAAATAACTTTCGAATGACTTGAGATATTTTAACAAATCCAACGGTTATTTAAAGCTGCAAGTGTTTTCTTTCGGTATAAAATTTATTTGTTGAAGAAAAATACATACAAAGTTTCGAATTAACACTTGATATTATTTTAAAGCATAGTTTATCTATTTCTGATAGAGATTTGAGATTTCTTGTAGCACACAGACAATCAATGAGTTCTAAGCTTCATATAACCGTTTAAATCTTCCCGAAATCAAAATTCGTTCTAAAGTTATGCCAATTGTATGAATGCCTTGATTTTCCCTTACGACCTGTCAATTTGGCGACCGCAACGCCATCTATTGATGCAGTGGGTTGAACTGGCGAAAGCGAAAAATTTATTGATCTGCTATTTGTGGCATAACTTTTGAACTACTCGACGTATTGTAATCAAATTGGTGTCATATGAAAGCTAAGACGTCTGGCTATTTCGAAATATATTCGTATTCTTTTAAATACGAAATGTTGTGTGTGAAAAATTACATAGAAAGATACGTTTTGAAATTGCCATTTAAATTAAGTTCAAAATATTAAAATTGTCATTTCTACAATAAAAACAATAATCTTCCCTTTAATATGACACCATATTTGTGTTAATTGGGCAGTTGGTTAAAAAGTTATAGCCAGTGGAGGACAATTCTGAAGGGGACCCATAAGGAAAGGAGATAAGTTTGGCCGAGTAGATTATATGATACCCTATTAGCACTTTGGGGTATATACAAGAGATGTTTCGTGTAAATGAAATAAATACAGTGTCTACTGTGTTTATATTCGACAAAAAGTAGTCGATATTTCGATATATATTTAGACTTTCACATAATGATTATTTTCTTATATATAACACGTGTTTTTATATGTATTGCCAATATGTAATAAAACTTTAAATTTTCCCCAAACCATTCGTGCAAAAATTATGAAAATCGGTTAAGTACGTGCTGAGTTATTTGCATTTTAATTCAACGATGTTCCGCAAAACACCTACTGTTCGGTACGGGGCACCTATTACCTGAAAATGAAAAACCCCACAAAAATGCATTTTTAAAAACGGCCATTTTTTCTTACACATACGGGCCACTGTGTATGTGTGTAGTAGAGTTATGTTACATTAAATGTGGTACATAAAAGCAAACACCTATCCGTTTTAAATATCGGACTACATACAGACACTGTGTTTGGCCTAAAAGTATGCTATAATTTTCGTAACAAACCAGCAGCCTGAATGGAGAAATTGCCGTTTATGAAAAATGCATTTTTGTGGAGTTTTTTATTTTCAGGTAATAGGAGCCCAGAAGCGAACAGTAAGGTGTATTTCGGAACATCATTAAATTCAAATGCAAATATCTCCGAGACTACTTAACCGATTTTCATAAATTTTGCACGTATTGTTCGAGGTATTTCTAAAGTTTTATTGCATAAGGACAATACATATACAAACCTATGTTATATAAGATGTTATTAGCATTTTGTGAAAGTTGAAAGATATTTCACACATCGATTATTTTTTTGTTTAATGTAAATATAGAAGTGTTGCCGATTTGGGCACCCTGTACTATGCCCCACACACATAATATATTACTTGAAAAGTCGACGGCGGGCTTGACACATAACTGATGGTTTTTTTTTTATAAATTATGCGATATTGCAATGATTGGAAGAGGAACCCAAATGAGTGAACTGATGGGTATCATCTTTGAATTTGATTTAAGTTTGAAAGAATTATTACGATGTGTATGTATCCTCATTGACCAGAAGGCTGAGGATATAAATATCACCATATGTAGTTAATTATATTCCCCGAAAAAAAACATAACATCCAAAATTTTTTTGAGGTTCGGTTCTAAAGTAATTTTTTTCAATAATAATTTTTTTAAAAGAATATTTGAAGGCTAATTAAAAATTTTGTTATTTAAATTTAATGATTTTATTATTTAAATTTAATTTTTCCCTTAATGTATTCCCCTTCTTTTACTTCCTCATTAGGTTTGTTATGCTGCAGTGACCCAAGTATTTTTCAGTTTGACCATATGCTTTGGTACCCTTATAACATATGCGTCCTACAATAACTTCTCCCGGAATGTTTATAAGTATGACTGCTGGATTGACGCCCCTACGCCCCTTTAATATTCACATAATAATTCCCTTCACCCCTCCATTCTTTTCATTCCAGTGACATTGTCATCATAACCACCATGGATTCCTGGTCCTGCATTATGCCGGTTGCATTACCTTAGGCATATTGGACAACTTAGCCTATCAAACGGGCAATACAGATATTGCCAAAGTGGTTAAGGGTGGTGCTGGTCTGGCATTTATCTCCTATCCTGATGTCACAGCTAAATTTGATTTTATACCATAGGTAATCTATTGAGGGAGCCACTAGGATGGTTTAAAACAAAACTACCTAAAAGGCATTTGCGGTTCTTTTCTCTTTAATGTTATTTGTCTTAGGTATTGGCAGTACTGTCGGCATGGGTAGTTGTATAATAAGGGTGGTACGTGATCGTTTTGATCGTGTGGCAAATTGGCCATTGACTTTAATATTGGCCTTTTATAAGGACTTGTAAAAATAGTTTTTAAAAATTCACGCCTTTTATAAGACCTTGAAAAATTTCTTTAAAGAATTTAAAGAATCCACGCCTTTTATAAGGCCTTGAAAACATATTTTTAAAAAATCCACGCTTTTTATTTAAAAAATCCTAGCCTTAAAATTTAAACTTTTCCACCTCCATTCAAATACATTTTTTTATTTTTTTAATACAATTTTATTTTCTTTATTTCAATTTTTGTTTTGTTATTTGACTTTTATTATTTATTCATTTCAGTATGTGAAAAAAATTATATTTGCACTAACATTAACTAATCAGGAAAAACACTTAAAATGTATAATAACATACAAATATTGTTATAATTTTCTTGTGTTGTTTTTGTTGTTGTAACTTTGTTTTATTATTTCGTTTATTTATATTTGTTGTTCTTGTTGTATATGTACGGTTGATTGTTATTACACGGGGTTTTTGTATTTGTTTTATTTTTATTTTTATTATTTATATTAAAAAATAATTTTTCGTTTTTATTAAAATAAAAATTAATATTAAAGATTATATTTTTTTAATTTTATAAACTTTGAGGGTTGATTAGTTATAGGATTAGGTTGGGAGAGTGAGTGAGAGAAAAATATACAAAAAAAGGAAAATTAGGGTTTTGCTTTAAATAATTAACACATTGATTAATTGAGGCACTTTTTGGCGTTTATATGTTTATGTTGCTTTCATATTTTTTGTTTGTTTGTTTTAACTATAAAACTATAAAAAAATAGTATTGTAATGACATTATAGGCTATAATTTAAACTAATTAATGCATTTTGATACAAAGGAATTTAAACAAATGACACAATGGAGTTCTTACTTCTCAAAAAATAAAATTTAAACAAATAATTGGGTGGGTTTGAAATAAAAATGGCAATTGTTTTTTTTATCATAAAATTAAAGTAGTAAAAATTATATATACACAGATATGAAAGGGATTTATTCGATTTTTACTTAAATCTTTTCATTTAAACCATAATTTTCACATTTTATAAAATGTATAAATATTATTTTGTGTGTGTATTTTTTTTTAAATCCTGTTTATTTATTTTTTTAGAATATAAATTTCATTAATTTTGTTGTTTATTTGATTTTTCTTTTCTTTGTGGTTTACTTAAATTTGGCACAATATTTAAATTTGAACTTTTTTACTTTTTAAGATACAATATTTATATATATGATGATATTATATTTTATTTTTTTTTTATATTTTTATTTTTTTTTTTAATTATTTATATAAGATATCAAGTTCTTAAATAAACAAAATTTGGGAGTAATTGAAGGGAAATCAATTAAATTGTGAATGAATGATATAAACCAACAATATTCTTAAATCGGCGACCTTTAGCATTATCTGAATACACAATAAGGGCGCTAAGCAACGGCGTAGCCACTGATTTTTTTCAATTTGTATTAGTTGGCCCCCCGAAATGAAATCCTGCATACTTTGCTGGCCCTAAGGAACCATAAGAATTCACGAATTGAGATCTTTAAAAAATCCTCAATATTTTGCGAATGAATCAGAAAATTTTTAAAATCTAAGACCATAAGATATCTTTAATGATTCAGGAATCTAAGAAACCAAAAAAAAAAAATACCAAAAATTAAAAACATTCTTCAGTAAATCCAACATTCAAGTATTTAAGTGCTTTGTTAAAAAAAAAAAACAAACATTGGGGATTTTTCTGCAAAATTTAATATTTTATGTTCCAAAAATCCATACATTGAAATTCCAAATATTCTTTAAAATGTCTATGGTCTGAAACATAATAATATAGTCAATAAATCATGTTTTAAAAGCCCGAATATACCAGTAATGTTTTTTTTTTGTATTTAGATCAGACTTAAGGACCTTAAAAATTATTAGATTTTTGCTTCGGGAAATAATAAAATTTCGACATCTATTTATTCTATTATTTTTTCTTAGAAAATTATTCAAGAAATTATAATTATTCTTTAAAAAACACACGAATTAAAACCTAAACTGATTGCTCAATAAAGGCAACACCCCGCTTTTTTTAATTTAAATCAGATGTATAACTACTCAATAATGTCACTTAAAACTTTCAAAGTGAGAATGTGGAGGGTCTCCTTAAAGAAGCCTAAAAAACTATTTCCAAATTGCATGTTGTAAGACCTTTGACAATTACAGCATTAAGGATCATGAAAATCATTCGAAAAATTCACGATTGGAACATAAAGGAAAAGTATGTTTGGCAAATCAAAACCAGTAAGGAATGGTCAAAAGTCGGACGGGGCCGACTATATGATACCCTTCACCACATTGGGTACAACATACATGAGATTTTAATATCTAGAATATCCTATAAATCGAATAGTCATAGAATATTTGGAGGATTGAGATGGAATCGGGCAAATTTAAATATGCTATCTAGATAAATATTTAAACCAATTGAAGACCCTTTGGTGCACAATTTACATAAAATGGAACGAATATATATATAAGACGTATATCAAAATCTGAACCGATTTCAACAAACCTTATCACACATAATTTTTTCCTCAATTGCATTTGCAAAATTTTGTTCAATCGGACAAATATTGGGAGTTTGGTGTATCATTCACAAAAAAATCGGAGGAAACTATATATGGGAGCTATTTGTAAATTTGAACCGATTTTAACAAAAAATCGCAGACATCTGTCTGGACCTAATTCAGTACTCTGTGCAAAATTTTATCCCAGTCGGGCAAATATTGGGAGTTTGGTGCATCATTCACATAAAATCGGACGAAACTACATATGGGAGCTATATCTAAATCTCAACCGATTCCAACAAAACTTCGCATACATAAGTATGGACCTGATTCAGTGCGCTATGCAAAATTTTGTCCCAACCGGACAAATATTGGAAGTTTTGTTCATCATTTACATAAAATGGGACGAAACTATATATGGGAGCTATATCTAAATCTGAAGTGATTTTTTCCAAGTTCAATGGGGTTCGTCCTTGGGCCAAGTAGATGAGCTGTGACAAATTTCATCCAAATCGCATCATAAATGGTACAGGTCCCATTTATGATCCGATTTGGATGAAATTTTTACAATTTAACATGGACAGACGGACATTCATAAATCGATTCAGATAGTCATTCTATGCATACTCTCAAAAGGAGCCATACGTCTATCTCGTTTCCTTTTGCCTGTTACAAACATATGCAAAAAAGACATAATAACCTGTACCACAGTGTGGTGAAGGCTATAAAAATGATCGAATCGGACCATTAATAAGTTTTAAAATCCATGACTTTAAGGCGTATATGAAAAGCGTGAAAAGTCTTGTATTTTATGTTTTGAGAACCTCTTGAAAATCAGGTATAAAATCCTTAAAAATCCGAGGTTAATTAAAAGTCATTTAAGATTTAAATTTTCATTTTTTTTTAAATTTAGGGAATACAAGAAAATCAAAAATCCTTAAAATATTTCAGGTCTTCAAAAGTTCATAAGCAAAACTTTATAAGTCAAAGAATTAAAATTTCTGAAAAGAGGAAACTAAACGTCTGAGGAACCTAAACAATCCATGTTTTAAGTCTTTTGGGGATCTTTAATTTCTATAAGACCTTCACAGACTCATTGACCAAATTTTGAACGATAACAAATTGCTTAAGGACACCTGCCCCATTCTCGATTTTAAATTTTCAAGATTTTCATTGGGCTGGTAAATGTTGAGTATTTAAAGGATATTTAAAGGAGAAGAAAAAAAATTTGGAAAATTTGGTTGTTGCTGTTTTGTTGTTGTTTTTGGTGATTAAAGAAAAGTCCTTATTTTTATGGCTGGCATGATAACTCCTCACTGGAACATCGGAATCCGGAAATTCCAAGGGTGTTAGAAATAGTACATGACTGGCTCTCGTATGAACTAGGATTATTGACGTCGCTCTTAAATTAACAAAATGGGGGATTTTTGAAAAAATATTTTTTTTGGAAAATCGCCGATTTTTTACCACAAACCAAGTTAAAAAATAAGGAATAAGGAATTATTGACCGATTGGATTTATCCCAGTTCATTCGATAGCTATACACTCACAGAGAGACGTCCTAAAATTTGGAATCGATCGGATTATTAGTTTTTGAGTTATCGTGCCCGCCATTCGCAAAAACGTTGTTTGGAGAAAAACGCGTTTAAAGTTTTAGAAGCCCTCTTGCCGTCAGAATAAATCGGTTATATATTCAAGAGTTGTTGAGATTTTCACTTGAAATTTCATAGGTACATTCTTGAATTACTGTAGATTCGAATTCAATCAAAATACAAAATTAAATTTTTTGAAACCGAGAAGGGGGAGGTCCCCTTAAGGACATTACCAACAATGAGGGCCTTGGCGAAATTCTATGACATTATAATGCTATTAAAGGCTACATTAAAATCGTTCCTATGTAGGGAGCTATGAAAAGGGTTCTTTATTCCCGATTTTATAATTAAAAAGGTCATTAAAATTTATTAAAAATTATGTAAGGAACCGTATTTTTTTCTACATGACATGGCATGAAAAGTTTTCATTAATGTTCAACGATTGAATTTATAGTCACGAATTCGGAAAAATAACCTGCTAAATGGGCCCTTACAACTCAGGAAGTTATTAAAATTAAAAATGTAGATTTTGTGCTTTAAGGAATTCTAAAAAATCTTGTAAAAGATATTCGAATTAAGGACATAATCAACAATTAGGGCCTTGAAGAAATTCCAGATTCTTAACGGAAAATGATGGCATTATAATGTCTTGAGGAACTCATTAAAATCTTCACCATGTTGGGACAAGTTTTTTATAACCGATTTGGAAATATAAAAAGTTTTTTAAAAGTATTAAACTTCCTCAAAGGAACCGTATCTCTTTTCTATGTGATTTGTTTTGTTTGTTTTTCAATTCCCAATTCATATCATGTCAATTGATTTACAAAAAAGATTTTATTATTATATTTTAAAGTTAGTTTAAAAATATTTTTTAATAAGCTATCATTAGTTAAGGGGTGAGACTTAGTCCGAATGCTTATAAAAGGGGATATGTTTAAAGAGAGTCTCTGTTCAATTTGTGAGTGTGTATATGTTTTCTATTGCAATTCGTTTTTATACAATTATTAAATCTTAACTTATTTACAACTTATAACAATATGCTAATACTTGTCATTATTGTGTGAGGGTGTGTATAAATGTATCTCTATAAGATTTTTGTTTTGTATCAAATATGGCTTAAAAATTAATATTTATTTAGGTAAGGAGAACTATATACAAAAATAAAAAAATATATAAAATTTTCGGAAGCCTGGTTGTATTAAAAATTTCTTAACAAAAAAAGAGGAAAAAATTACATAAAAATTTCGAAATGTTACGTGAACCCCCTACTCGGTGACTGTACCGGTGAGGGTGGTGGTGGCAGCGGTGAAAAATATGTTGAGGAACGTGAACTAGGCGAGGGTGGACATGACGATTCGGGCAATATCCGTACATCACTGTGATAGTGGGAGCGTGGTGTGGGCGGCGGAGGATATGGTTCACTATCATAACCATATTGACAAGAGTTGGCATTTGCCGAGGATGAGGATAATTTGGTATTACCATTACTATTATTACTATTCGATTTACTGGTATAATTTGAGTCCGATTCATCGCAAATGTCTGTGGAACAGGGTGTAGGGGGTGGTGGTTGATTGATGATTTTATAATGGCGATATGGTCGACGAGATCTGGTGGCCGGTGATGGTGGTGGATTAATGGGATAGGCAACCATGCTGGAACCATTTGTGGTGGAACTTGAGGCCCCGGTGATATGATTGCGATCATAAGAATTCATACTTGTCCTTGAATTCAATGTGGACATGCGTACAGCATCGGCCACAGAGGCAATTTTCGAAACCCTTTGGGATTTACTCAATGTTGATGGGGATAATGGATCTGAGGCCTGATCATCTTTGGGTTCATTGCGATTTTTACCAATCCGGGTACGGCAAAATTGCAAAAGATAAACAATGGAGAAGATGGTAATCATGGTGGCCACAATCAGTATCATAAAAGCCTTTTTATCCGAAGAGGGGGCCATGCGCCGGGTATTGGCTTGAGAACAAATATCAGCAGATTCATCTGCACCATCGGCACATTGTTCCCAGCCATCACACAACAAGGCCGCTGAAATGCAGAGCTGAAAAAACACACACAAAGAAAATTAATACCTTGATATAAAATCCGAAGCGAACTTCAATAACCCTACCTTATTAATGGGACACTGAAACTCTCCAGGCCGCTTACAACAATCAGCCTCATCGTGGCCATTGGCACAATTGGTGGTGCCATCACAAACCAAGGCCTTGTCAATACATTCCCCAGACTGGCAACTAAACTGATCCGGCCGACATGAGGGACAGCCGACCTCATCCGATTTATCAGGACAATCATTTTGTCCATCACAACGCCACGAAGCGGGTATACAATCTTTATTCATATCAGTGTTGGCTCCACTACCTCCCGCCACAGGTGCAGCACAGGTGAAATGATCGGGGCCACATGCCGGCAAGGCACCACAACTTTGTTCATCTTCGAGTAACATTAAATTCTTCGGACAGGAACATATCTCCCGACTTCGACCCTCCGAGGAGGCTATGCAAATGTGTGAGCACTTCGTGCGGGCATGTAGGCAAGTGTGATTTCTAAACAACTTCGATTCAGGAGTCCACACCGCCACAATATCTGTGATTTGGGGCATTCGCTGCATTTCCGCTCGCCGGCCATCACCGTTAATGGTGATTCTCTCAACTCCCGTTTTGTCATCCAGCCAATAGACAAAACCCTGCAGGGCAGCAATGGAAATCACCTGACTTATGTGAGTGGAAACTAAGATTTTTCTGGAAAAGAAAAAAACCACGATAATTAAAAAAGGTCCTGGGATCTGAGCCGTTAAATTTTGATACTCACTTATTTTTCCCATTAATATCCATGGAATCAATCCGCTTGCCATGAGCATAATAAATCATATCCGTCTGTTGATCCACAGCCAGGGCTGTAACACCCTCCAGTTTAAAAGCCAATACCACACGTTCGGCGCCATCTACTCTGGCCCTAATAATGGCCTGTTGACTGCCAACATCTGTCCAGAACAACAAACGTCTCATAGAGTGAACGGCGATGTTGCGGGGCTTCTCCGAATCACCGGTATCAATTACGCCAATGGCATCTCCGGTAAAGCTGATATGGGTAGAAGGAAGAGATTAATAGCAGAATAAAATAAAATCCACGCCTAGGGTTAGAACTGGAAAAAAATTGCATTAAAAATCCACACTTATGGGTAGAAAAAAATCCACGCCTATATATAGGCAATGAAAATCCACGCCTATTGTGGGTCCTTAAGGCTTAAGTAGAAGCTTTTTAAATAAGGTCTATATGGCGTATACGTCACGTTAGTAGTCATACGCCACATGACCCGAATTTCCATTTTTACTCACCTCGTTACATTAATACTGTTGGAATGAGAACAGGTCCAGAAAAGTAAACGGCCAATAACATCAATGGCAATGTCAAAGGGTTGAGAACCAGAACCCACCAGCACCGAGGCTCGGGTGCCATTTACCAAGGCCCTTTTAATGCTGTGGCTACGGCCTTCCACCTGCAAAGGAGAACAACTTTAAAATTCCCATTCTCTCTCCCCAAAACCTCCGAACTTACCCAATAAACAAAATGTGTGATGGGATCATATTCCACAGCGCGAATATTTTTCCCCGTCACTGGCAGCGGAACATTCGGACAATCTGTGGTATTCGGCATGAGACGTCCAAAACTATTACGTTGACTAAAGATAATATAATTTTTGGGTGGAATACATGAGGCCTCATCCTTGGCCAGGGTGTAATGGGTGGGACAGGCACATGTCATACCTCGCCTACCCGGTAGAGGTAAACATAGATGCGAACAACCACCATTATTAAACATACAGGGATTCGAGCCCGATTGCCGCTGACCATAGAACACCACCAAGGAACTTATGTAGGTCATACCACTGTGTATGAGACTTCGATTTTGCCCAGTGATTTTGTGCACTCGCTCTATATCTCCCGTGTTCCAATCACTCCAGTAGACATAGTCTTGATAGAGGGAGACCGCATAAGGTTCATCAATATCCGTGCTGACGAGGACTTGTCGCTTTTTACCATCCCAATCGGCTGATTCAATTTTGGTGGGCCTTGATTGTGTGGCCCAATAGAGACGGCGAGTCTCTGAGTCCAGTGTCAAACCGGTGGCATGATTGGCCCCTGAAATAATTGTCTGTAATTCCGAACCATCCATGGCTGCCCGCCGTATAGAATCTGAGGGAGATTCTGTCCAATACATATACCCTTTACGGGGTTCCAACACCAAGGAGCGCGGTTCCTCCACACCTTTCCACAGCAATACTCTTCGACTGCTGCCATCTAGACGTGCCACTTCTATGCGTCTCGCCTCCGAATCTGTCCAGAAGATGTTGTGGGCCAACCAGTCCACCGCAATACCTTCCGGGCGTATTATACCCGCATCGACAATCCTTTGGACATAGGACCCGTTGAGAAAGGCTCGATAAATACATTTCGATTTCTGATCCGTCCAATAGATCCGTTTATCGGCCACATCAACATCCAAGGAGTGGGCATAGCGAACATCCTTGAAGGGTATTTTCTCATCATTATGGTTCCCCTCATTATTCTCAATGGAAATCCGTCCGATATATTCCTGCTTCGAGAATAGTAAATACGCCTCGGGTATCACACAGGTCTTCTTATCATTCGCCAATTCATATTCAATGGAACAACGACAGACATAATCACTGGGACGATTCAGGCAAAGGTGGGAACAGCCACCATTCCTCACGGCACAGGCATTGGTGCCCTTCACCTCTCGCAGGCGTGTTACCTTCAACCCCATGAGGTCAGGATATTGATCCACCACGACGATACGATTATTCCCTGTGATTTTATGGGCCCTATCAATGGATCTCCTTTGCCAATCGGTCCAATACAAATAATCATCGAGGAGGCTGAGGCCAAATAAATGTTTTAAATTATCACTGATAACCACTCGGCGATCGGAGCCATCCATATTGGCCACCTCAATTTTATCCGTTTTACCATCACACCAATAAATCGTTTTGGCCTCAATATCCAGGGCAATGCCATTAGGCCACACGAGATTGTCGGATACTAACACCACCCGCTCAGAACCATCGAGAGAGGCCCTCTCCACTTTCGGTTTCTTTTCATTCCAATCGCTCCAAAACATCCACCCTAAAGTGGGAGCCAATGCAATTGCCCTGGGTTCTTCGAGGTACTCATAAATCAATACCTTGCGGGCAGAACCATCCAATCGACATACCTCAATACGATCGGTTACCGTATCAGTCCAATAGAGATTCCTTGCCAACCAATCCACAGCCAACCCATCTGCATGCCTCACCTCGGAGGTAACAAAATCCGAGATACCCGTACCATCAGGATGAGCTCGCTTTATGGTATAGGCCTCCACATCAGACCAATAAATATACTCATCCACCGGATCATAATCTATGGCAATGGCATATTTCACCTTACCCAGGGGCAGGGGAAAAATTGTAAAATCCGGTGAGTCCAAGGAGATCTTGGAAATTTGCCCTCGCTGGACAATGAACAACATTTCCTGGGAACCATTGGCACAGGTGTTGTGGGATATCAGTTTCACACCCGTCGGACAGGCACAGCTATAACCCTGGGCATTGGTACTGAGCAGGCACAAATGGCTGCAGTTGCCATTATTATGGGCACAAGGGTTGTCTTCATACGGCTGCAGTGAAGGATGCCATGTCCTAACCGAGTTCGGGGCCTCAGGCGTGTCAATTAGTTCCTTCATTTCCCATGAAATCAAATCGTACACATTCAAAGACCCCTGAGACCAATCTGTCCAATACAAACGATTGTCGAAGAAGGTTATGCTATAGGGGTACTTCAGGTTGTTGACCACCGTCCTCCGATTACTGCCATCCAATTTCATGACATCGATAAATTTCAAATGACCATCGGCCCAATATATCAAATCATTTTTCAAATCCACAGTTACCCCGTTGGGCCAAAAGATATTATCCTTGACCAGGGTCATACGCGATGTCGGATCACCATCCATACTGGCTCGCTCGATTTTCGGATATTCACCCCAATCGGTCCAAATGAGAAATTTCTTACTCGGCACCAGGGCTATGGCACGCGGTTGATCGAGATCTGTCCAAAACAGAACCTTTTGATATTTTCCATTCAGTGTTGCCACTTCGATGCGATTCTTTTCACCATCAGTCCAATAGATTTTATCCGTAAACCAATCAATGGCCAAGCCTTCAGGTTTATCCAGTCCCGTTGATATCACAGTTTGTTTGGGAGCCTTCAATATGGGGCCCGTTGTATTTGTATTGACACATTCGATCGTTTCGCGGCCACAATCGGTCCAGCATACCAAATTTTTGGCATAGAAAAAATCGATGGCCATTGTTTCGGTTAAATCTTTGACCAAGACATCGACTTGTGGTGCACCGGTGGGTTTGGTAATATTCGCCACCTGGATATCGTGATAGGTGGTGAATAGAAGTGTGGCGGGTGTATTGAAAAAGGTTGCTGACGGTGAGGATGGTGTGAGACTGTTGTGAACTGGAAGAGAGAGAGAGAGAAATAGAGAAGACGAAAATTAATAAAATTTAATTAATAATAAAAATTAATACAAATTAGGTCTATGAGGATCCATATGGCGTATGACTGCTGTCAGCATGTATACGCCTTAGATTGCCAAGTTTAAAAATCATACATATATAATAGGATTACAGTTTGAAAAATTAATTTAAAAATTAATAATAGATTAATTTGAAAAATTAATTTTAAAAAGAAATCCTCGCCTAGGGTTAATGCTTGAAAAAATTATTTAAAAAAATCCTCCTTGTTATAGGTCCTATAAAATTATTTTTAAAAATTCCACTCCCTGTGTTAGACCTTTAAAAATAGGGTTAATGCTTGAAAAATTTATTTTAAAAAAATCCTCCTTGTGATAGGTCCTATAAAAATATTTTTAAAAATTCCACTCCCTGTGTTAGACATTTAAAAAATATTTTTAAAAGTTCTACGTTTAATTTTAGCCTGAAAAAATTTAATCTTCCTTAGTGCTATGCTGCGTATGATTACTGTCGTTACTTATACGTCTTCATTTAAATTGAGAAATTTCCCCAAATATTATTTAAAGCTAGCTTTTTTAAAGTGTTAACGGTCCTATGGTGTTGACTAAGTTTATAATTATTTCCCTTCCAAAACAAAAACCAACTGAAGCGGTTACTTCTTCCTCCTACGTAAATTATCCTTTCGGTCTACAGGAAAAAGTAAAAACAGGAAATAACCCAATTTCATGGTTTTGGGTAAAGAAGTGGATCATGGGGAACATTATTTTTTTTTGCTGTTTTGTAGAACAATTGTGGTCCCTATTATTTATTGTACTCCCTAACACTGTGCAATTAAAATGTTATTATATACACAATATTATATATATTTACTCTATATATAAATATATATGTAGGTATGTATTTCTATGAAGGGAAAATGTATATAAGAATGCAATGAATTGTGTGTAATATTGTTGTGTGTGTGTGTTTGTATTTATGTCGAAAATTTCACATATATATCATTGGTATGTACATAACATTTACATAATGTCTTACTTTAAATATGCAGGCATTGGAACACTGAGGAAAAATTTTGGTTGTGGGAATTGAAAAAAATAGGAAACGATAAAAAATATTATATTTTATGGACCCGCAATGAGTGCTGATTGTGTAAATATTTTTTAAAGCGTGGAATATTTTAAATAATACAAAAATATTTAGAAATCTCTATTAATAATAAATTGGTCTACTAGTGCGTATTAGTATTGTCGTTACTTATACGCCCTGAAGTCGCATGGAATTTAAAGTATTATATTCTATTTATCGTATTACTCATTATTTTATTTACTCATTTTTACATTAAAATTTATATTTTTTCTTAGTGCATTTCACATCTACGACATAATATTCCATATTGAAAATAAAGAAAATATTGAAATTTGTATCCTAAAGACGTTACGAAAGATAATCGCAATTACTGGGTTGAATTAATAAAATGTGACAAGAAGTGGATCCATACTGCTATGTTAAAAATTATACTTTTTTCTTAATTTTTAAATTACAAATTCGAAACAATTTCATGTTTTTACAACTTCAGGATTCCTAAAAATTTACTAAAACTAATTTCTCTTTAAAAAAAAATATTGTTATCCTTTATCTTCTTTTGCGAACTGTAATTTTTCCTAATGTAAATATTTACACCTATGCTGTATTACAACACCAATAGATAGACAGATGTTCTCTCATTCTCTCAAAAAAATTTTTTCTTTAAACTTCATCAACCAGAAAGTAAATAGGCAAGGTAAACACAGCATTTTGAAATAACAACAAACCCTTATAATTTATCCTTAAATAGGGATGAAGATATTGGTAATGATATTTTAGCGTATTTAAAAAAAGGTAAGCAAAACTCTTAATTTTATTCTAAGCACTCATATATGAAACTGTGCTATGAGGCGTATAACTATTGGCAAAACGTATACGCCAAAAACCCTTTTATGTACATTTTTAAAATTTTATATATTTTAAGGTATATAAAATCGGCAATGGACTGAAATTACTACAAACTCTTATACCTATTCTTAGATAGGATTGAAGATATCGACATATTTCCTATGCGAAAAAATGAGAGTGTGCTATAGGGCGTATAACTATTGTCATCACATATACGCCATGAGGACCTCTTATCAATATTTTTAATTTTCTATACAAAAGGAATTTAAGGACTAGATTTTTTAGGCATTTTTAATATATTCAATTTTTAAAAATTATTCTGAAGGATTTTTTGTAAGCGTAGATTTTTCAATAAAACATTTTAGGATTTTTAATTTTCTAAACATTAAAGTTTCTTTACAATTTTTAAAGAGAACAAGACAATTTGTTTTTGGAACCTTTTTTTGTACGGCCAGCTCCAGGCCAAGCTTTTTAAATACGTTTTAAGTTGAAGTTTTGGAAAAAATATTTTTGAAATTAACCCTAAATCTTGATATTAAAAAAATGATTTAAAAGCAGTTCTAGGCCCTGAATTATTTATAAATGTTTTTGTAACTTTGTAGGGCTATTTTTGGTCTGGATGTTTGAAAAATATTTTTGTAATGAAAATTTTATGACTGGATTATTTAAAAAAATCCCATTTAATGGTCAACAATAGGCCAGTATTTTTTACAATTTTTTTTTTTAGGAAAACCAACCTGGTCAGAATTTTTTAAAATATTTTCAGAAAATAGCTATAGGACTGGATTTTTCAAAAAATATATTTGTAATTCAACCTTTAGTAAAAATTTTAGCCAGAATTTAAAAAAAATCTTAGGTATTTAAACATATTTTCGTAAAACATCTTTATGAGTGAATTTAAATGTAGGTAAGATAATCCAGGATTTTCAAAAAATATATTTCTTAAGTCAACCACATGCGTTGAATAATTTGTTAGAATTTGAGGATGCTATGGAATGGGAAGTCATAAGTATTTTGCATAAAAAGTACCAAAAATATTTTTTGAAAACCTGGAGCGTATGCATAGTGACAACAATCATACGCTATATGGTCATATGGTCCATGTGGCGTATAACTGCTATCAACATGTATATGCCCCCTATATCATCCCTAAGCGAACAACTCATACAAATCTAAATTCAAAAAATTCTCTCGTCTATTTATAGGTGTAGATTTTAAAAAAAAAAAATTAGGGACTATCAAAAGGAGTGGATTTTTTAAAAATATTTTTTAGAGACTATCAACAGGCCTGGCTTTAAAAAAAATATGTTTTCATAGGCCAACCTTTCGGTCTGATTTTTTTTTTTGTAAGACCAACCTTACACCCGGATTTTTTAGACCGATTTTCATGAGGCAACTTTAAGCGTGTATTTTAAAAAAAAAATACATATTTTTAAGACCTACCAAAATCGTCTGTTATTTTAATATTTTAGGTCCGAATTTTTAAAAATATTTTTTCATGAAGCAACCTTTGGTCTTGAATTTAAAAAAATATATATATTTTTGTCCTAGATTTTTTTTATAATATGCGTGTAAGACCTATCTTAGACCTGATTTTTTTTTTAAATATTTACATAAGGCCAATTTCAGGTCTCGATTGTTAAACAAATATATTTTTGTAAGCTCACCCATAAGTCAGGATATTTTAATACAATTTCTAAGTTAAGACCTACCAGAAACGTCTGTTATTTTAATATTTTAGGTCAGAATTTTTAAAAATATTTTTTCAAATATTTTTTTCAGCAACCTTTGGTTTTGAATTTGAAAAAGAAAATATTTTGTCCTAGATTTTTTTTATAATATGCGTGTAAGATCCATCTTAGACCTGATTTTTTTTTTAAATATTTACATAAGGCCAATTTTAGGTCTCGATTGTTAAACAAATATATTTTTGTAAGCTCACCCATAAGTCAGGATATTTTAATACAATTTTTAAGACCTACTTTTAGACTAAGGTTTTATAAATAAATTTTTATAAATAATTTTTAGGCGTGGATTTTTGACAATATTTTTTTATGTTTGAAAATGGTATTTCCCATTTTGCTTTTTTTAATAAAAAAAATCTACTTACGACCCTTAAAACTATTTTCTAGTAGCCCAGGTTCATTGAAATCTGTAGGGGGTCCATTGCTATACAATTATAATACAAAGTCGTTTTTTCATATATAAACCTCATGTTATTTCAACCCTATTTGGTAGGGTTTTCTTCTTTGCTCTCCCATCATGTTTATGCAAGAATTTAAATTATAAGAAATCTCTTTACAAGCTAAGTACTTAACAATACCTACTTGGCAGTTAACAACCTACAAAATATGATCCCTCAGCAACGAGCTAAAATGTTTCCCTACTTTTGTTTGGCGTTGTTGATATTGTTGTTGTTGCTTGGCACTGCATTGTAAAATGCAAAAAAAATCGACGCAGTGTGTTTTTTTTTGTAATATGTGCAAGTATTGCATGCGTGTTAAGCAGGCAGGTCTCTTCTTTCAACCACCCTCCGAGACGCATCCATGCAGCCAAGCCTGCAATTGGTTTGGCAGTAATGTAAACAAAGGGTAAAGTGGGGTTGGAGCTGGCTGTTACACTGATTACACAAAAATGAAATGGATACGCACTAAAAACAACAACAATAATAACAAACAACAACAGCAGCAACAACTCCAACAACAACAGAAAAACACGTCAGCATCATTTGCAAAAGTTACGCATAGGCACGTCGTAAACAAAAAATAATAATAAACAAAAAATAACAACAATATCAAGTAGTCACCACCCTACCCTACTGCCCACCACTCTCCTTTTTTTCAGAGCTGGGTCCATGGATTTTTCCTTGGAAATATTTGTTTTTTTATCCGTTAGCCAAGGTAGTAACAACAACATTTTTGTAACCTCTTTCGAACCTCTTTGGAAAAAAATATTGTTCAGCATGTGAATGATTATCCTTATCCCCTATAGTGGAAGATGGGAGGGAGGTGCATATTATAATGCTACATCATGCATGCCAGGTCGAAGAGGGTAGATGTTAGCCAAGGATGGTAGGTGAAGTGCCTGTAATGCAAGCAACTGCTGTTGCTGCCTCCAACCAATTGAGTGGGTTCTAGTGCTAGCCAAGTATCCTGTTAAAAAAATAATGCGTATAATAATATTTATATGTGGGTGTCATAACTGCAATGGATGTCCTTCTCCTCCACCATCAGCTTCAGCTTCCTCTTCTTCGTCACGTTATTTCAAACTTTCGTTGAAAATAATAAAATTATTCCTTGCACTTTTTCCTCACCCCCTACGGAATACATCTATCATAGCAACAATATGTTATGTGAATTGCCGGGTGGGGTTGAAGCAAACGGAACCCAGAGAGTCACGACGATGCTTGTCGTCTACCCTCCCTAAGTAACAAAACACATCCACACAAGAGCCCTATAATCTTCTTCTAACTATGAATTATATGTCATAATCTAGTCAAGAGTCACAACTGCTGCTTGTTGTTGCTACTACTGTTTGTTGTTGTTGTTGCTAGTAATGTGAACAAGCACTTGAGTAGATAAAACATGCTGAGCTTGTGCCAAGTAATATCGTAAAAGAGATCCTTGTAACAGTAATTTCTAGGAATCAAATCATGTAGCATGTAGTTGTGTGTGTTGAGCCTTTTCATTTTAAGTGGCATAACATCATGAAGAAACAAGTAAATAAGTAATAATATTCAATAGTTTGGATTTGAAAAGGATAATTTGCTGGGATTTGAGAGAAATGAGATCATTTGGTATTAGAAATTCCAAAGAGTTTGCATTAAAATTGGGAAAAATAAATTTTGAGAACCTAATGCGTATACATAGTGACAACAATCATACGCCATATAGGGTCCAGGTGGCGTATGACTGATATCAGTATGTATACGCCCTAGATCACACCTAAATCGAAATTCAAATAATTGCTGTAATCAGGGATTATTTTAAAATAATTTTCTAAGGACTCGCAACACATGAGGTCTTTTTAAAAATATTTTTTCGTCTATTTATAGGTTTGGATTTTTTAGAAATATGTTTCGGAATTATCAACTGACCAATAAATGTTGGTAAAGAATTTATCGCCATAAATTCATTCGCAAAATGAGCACAAAACGAAAAGAATGTATTTTGAATCATTTGCGAGCGAATTTTGGCGCACCCTTCTCATAGGCGTGGATTTAAAAATCCAAGACTAATCATAGGCATGGATTTAAAAAAATCCAAAATTACTCTTAGGCGGGATTTTTTTAAAAAAAATTGTTGAAGGCTATACCAAGCGAGGATTTTATTCTAAGGAGAGGATTTCTAAAAATATGTTTTGAAATCCGCCTAAAGCGTGGATTTTTTTAAATATATGTTTTGAAGCCTATCTCAAGGCGTGGATTTTTTAGAAAATATTTTATGGAGCCTATCCCAAGGCGTGCATTTTTTAGAAAATATTTTGAATTTTTTTAGAAAATATTTTATGAAGCCTATCCCAAGGCGTGGATTTTTTAAAGATATGTTTTAAAGCCTTTCCCAAGGCGTGGATTTTTCTAAAGATATTTTTTGAAACCTATCCCAAGGCGTGGATTTTTCTAAAGATATTTTTTGAAGCCTATCCCAAGGCGTGGATTTTTCTAAAGATATTTTTTGAAGCCTATCACAAGGCGTGGATTTTTTTAAACATATTTTTTGAAGTCTATCCCAAGGCGTGGATTTTTTTAAACATATTTTTTGAAGCCTATCCCAAGGCGTGGATTTTTTAAAGATATTTTTTGAAGTCTATCCCAAGGCGTGGATTTTTTAAAGATATTTTTTGAAGCCTATCCCAAGGCGTGGATTTTCTAGAAAATATTTTATGAAGCCTATCCCAAAGCGTGGATTTTTTAAAGATATGTTTTGAAGCCTATCCCAAGGCGTGGATTTTTTTAAAGATATTTTTTGAAGCCTATCCCAAGGCGTGAATTTTTTAAAGATGTGTTTTGAAGCCTATCCCAAGGCGTGGATTTTTTAAACATATTTTTTGAAGCCTATCCCTAAGCGTGGATTTTTAAAGATATTTTTTGAAGCCTATCCCTAGGCGTGGATTTTTTACAGATATTTTTTGAAGCCTATCCCAAGGCGTGGATTTTTTTAAAGATATTTTATGAAGCCTATAGCAAGGCGTGGATTTTTTAAACATATGTTTTGAAGCCTATCCCAAGGCGTGGATTTTTCTAAAGATATGTTTTGAAGCCTATCCCAAGGCGTGGATTTTTTAAACATATGTTTTAAAGCCTATCCCAAGGCGTAGAGTTTTTCAAGATATGTTTTGAAGCCTATCCCAAGGCGTGGATTTTTTAAACATATGTTTTGAAGCCTATCCCAAGGCGTGGATTTTTTAAACATATGTTTTGAAGCCTATCCCAAGGCGTGGATTTTTTAAACATATGTTTTGAAGCCTACCCCAAGGCGTGGATTTTTCAAAAGATATTTTTTGAAGCCTATCCCAAGGCGTGGATTTTTTAAAGATATGTTTTGAAGCCTATCCCAAGGCGTGGATATTTTTTAAACATATTTTTTGAAGCCTATCCCAAGGCGTGGATTTTTTAATGATATTTTTTGAAGTCCATATTAAGGCTTGGATTTTTTTAAAGTTTTTTTGAAGCCTATCCCAAGGCGTGGATTTTTTAAAGATATGTTTTAAAGCCTATCCCAAGGCGTGGATTTTTTTAAACATATTTTTTGAAGCCTATCCCAAGGCGTGGATTTTTTAAACATATTTTTTGAAGCCTATCCCAAGGCGTGGATTTTTCTAAAATTATTTTTTGAAGCCTATCCCAATGCGTGGATTTTTTACAGATATTTTTTGAAGCCTATCTCAAGGCGTAGATTTTTTAAAGATATGTTTTGAAGCCTATTCCAAGGCGTGCATTTTTTAAAGATATTTTTTGAAGCCTATCCCAAGGCGTGGATTTTTAAGTTATTTTTTGAAGCCTATCCCAAGGCGTGGATATTTTAAAGATATTTTTTGAAGCCTATCCCAAGGCGTGGATTTTTTATATTTGAAGCCTATCCCAAGGCGTGGATTTTTTTAAAGTTATTTTTTGAAGCCTATCAAAGGGCGTGGATTTTTTATATTTTTTCAAGCTCCAAATATGGACGGAATTGTTTAAATTTTTTGAGGAAAGTTATTTTCAACATTTAATTCTCTCTTCCTTTAAAATGTCCTTTAAAACAAATCCACCTTCCTCCCGCTCAAATTAAAAATTCACCCAGAATGCAGAAAATTGTATTACACTGCCGTAGAATTCTTGATAAAAATGTCGGTATTGAAGTAGAAATGATTACAGGCTGGCAGTCAGCATTGAGTGACTAGACGACGCCAGCAACGTCAGCACATCTATTGCACTTAGCTGCATAAATATTTATCACAAGTTTGCCGAGGCAGGCAGGGTACGGGAATTTAATAAAAATTTGATGATGAAATATCACATTTTTAATTTAGTTTCCAAAGCAAAAAAAAAAAAAAAATTATTAGGATCGTAATTAAAAAATGGAAATTGGAAATTTTTCGGATATAAAAAATATTGTTTTCGATGTGAGTATAGGAATTTTATGTGGATGATATTCATGCCCTGATAATTATTTGTGTAAGGGCCACAGTAATTGCAACACTGTCTTTACCAGTAAAATATTTACTTGCACTGCCAGTCAGCAGAGTGGCAGTATCGCCATCATCATCAGCAGCAAGAACGACAAAATTAACATAAACATTAATCGGGAGGAAGGAGGAGGGGTTGTGAAGGCAAGGCAAGGAAATAAGAACGAAAGCATGAACGCAAAAAGTGGGGTAAAATACAGATGAGGTGGTATCTCCATACCCAGAGCAAGGTCTGCCTGCATACCTCCTTATACTGTGTTTATAGTTGACTATTTAACAAATAACCAAAAAACAACAACAACAAGAACAACAACAGCCGAAGCAGTATCTGTATTCCGAAACAAAAACACAAAATAAAAACAGAAACAAAAACAAAAAAACAACGACAATAATGATGCCATAGCATACAACAGCTCCGAATCAGAATAAACAACATCATGGGCTGTAGCAAAGACATAGCCGCCTCGCCATCGTTGTTGCTCGAAGTAGAGTTTGCTGTTCAGGACAGCAAAGGTATAAAAACGGATTACGAATGCAACGCAGGAATATTTTTAATTATTAATGTATACACATGAACAAGTGAAAAAGCCATCATCGGTAACATCATCACTGCAATCATCGGGCCGCATTGGCATCGACATCATCTGCCGCAGCAACAGCAGCAGTAGAAGTAGAAACTTCATCATTCTCATTGCTTTCCTTGCCCAGGTCCGCCAGCAATGCGAAATGCATTTTTACCCCCAAAATGTAATGCTGATTTTTAGGGTTTTATTATTCATGAGATGCTGTACACTCGAGGAAAAAATGAGGCGTGGATTTTTGAAAAATATTTTTTCATGATCTAATTCCAATACTTACATACTTAGCTGGCTTGTGACAGAACTTTTGTTCCATAAACCGAGCTTTAAAAAGCTTTCCAGGCGCTTCGGTCATTTGCACAGTTTTTCAAATTTGAAAGACCATATTCGGTAATGTTTTCTTCCACTTCGCGGCCTTTCCCTTCTGCGTAAACCATCAGCAGGCTCGCTTTTATATGCCTTCTGGGCTGGGGCATTGCCATCCATTCTCACAACATGACCTAGCTGCAGCTCAATACGTCTAACAATGTCGATGTCCGTGAATATCTGGTACAACTCATGGTTCATTCGACGGCGATATTCACCGTCAACGCAATCGGCCCATAGATCTTTCAGAGAACTTTTCTCTCAAACAATCTCCAAGAGCTGCCTTATCTGCTTGCGCAAGTACCCATGCTTCAGATCCATATAACAGCCCGGGTAGCACCAGCGTCTTGTAGAGTGTGAGTTTGGTCTGGCAGGAGGTGGCCTTGCTTTTGAGTTGTTTGCTCAGACCATAGTAGCACCGGTTGGCCATCACTATCCTTCTCCGAATTTCAAAACTGATGTCATTCGTTTTGTTTATGGCGGTACCAAGGTATAGCTGTAGTTCTCAAGTTCCACAGTTAGTCCGAGTCTACTGGACGTCTTGCGCGTTGGTCTTCTCGCCGTTTACTGCCAGACCCACTTTGGCATACTCCTTCTCAATTTGTTCAAATGTGGCTGTTACCGCTCTCAATGTTCGACCCATTATGTCGATGTCATCGGCGTAGGCGAGTAACATGTGTTGTTTGGTGTACAGAGTGCCATTTCTGTTCACTTTTGCCTCCCGTATGACCTTATCCAGCAGGATGTTAAAAAGGTCACACGACAAACAACAAGGTAACAACCTTGTCTGAATCCTCGTTCGTTATTAAAGAGCTGCGAGATGTTCTATCCGACTTCGACTGCTAATCTTGTGCCAGTTAAAGTTATCCTGCATAGCCGTATTAATTTTGTAGGAATGCCAAACCGCAGACATGGCTTTATACACATCTCTGAACGGATAGGGCTGCGGCGAATGCGGCTTTATAGTCGACGAATAGGTGAAATGTGTCGATGTGTTTTTCGTGGGTTTTTACCAGGATTTGGCGCAGAATGAAAATCTGTCCAATGGTGGATTTGCCAGGTCTGAAGCCGCATTGATATGATCCAATAATGTCATTGACCCATTGGCTTCAGTCGTTCACACAGTACGCTGGATAGCACTTTATATGCGATGGGAAGGAGATTTATTCCTCTATAGTTGGCACATATCGTCTTGTCGCCTTTTTTGTGCACGGGACACAGGATGCTGAGGTTCCATTCATTGGGCATGCATTCTTCTAGCCAAATTGTACTAATCAGCTGGTGCATGCTCCTTACCAGCATCTGACCACCAGTCTTGAATAGTTCGGCTTGTAACCCATCGACACCTGCTTTATTGTTCTTGAGCCGATTGATTGATATTCTGACTTCAGCTTGGCTAGGTGGTATACACTCCATACCGTCACCTATTATTGGTACTGGGGTATCCTCTTCACCGCTACTATTTGATACCAGATGTTTTTCAAAATGTTCCTTCCAGATCCTCAGCACGCTATCTGTATCTGTCACTAGGTTTCTTTCTTCATTTCTACAGGAAGATGTACCTGCACCAAAGCCTTCGGTTTGGTGTTTTACCCGTTGGTATAATTTTCGGACTTCATTCTGACTCCTGCACATCTCGATTTGCTCACGCTCACTGGGCATGCATTCCTCTAACCAAATTGTACTAATCAGCTGGTGCATGCTCTATACGAGCATCTGACCTCCAGTCTTGAATTGTTCGGCTTGTAACCCATCGGCACCTGCTGCTTTATTATTCTTCAGTCGATTGATTGCTATTCTGACTTCATCTTCGCTAGGTGGTATACACTCTATACCGTCATCTATTATTGGTTCTGGGATATCCTCTTCACCGCTACTATTTGATACCAGAAGTTTCCTTCCAGATCCTCAGCACGCTGTCTGTATCTGTCACCAGGTTTCGTTCTTCATTTCTACAGGAAGATGTGCCTGCACTAAAGCCTTCTCCTTTCCCCTTGATAGTTCTCCATCGCATTACGTGTTGCTACTGTCCGCAAGGGTTGCCCTATACGCTGCGTTTTTCATATCTGTAGCATTACGACACTCCTGATCGTACCACGGATTTCTTGATGGTGGTCTTTGGTACCCAAGTGTTGCTTTTGTTGCAGTTTGTAGGGGGTGGGCAATTCTCTGCCATTTTATTATCGGGACAAGGGGTGCTTTCAAATTTCCGTGTTACATTAGATCGCACCTTTGCTGCTACATTAAGACGGGTGCGTACCTTGGCTGCCTCAAGGTAATGGTGCGACTCGATATTCGCTCCCCAGATCAATCGGACTTCTAAAACACTGGATGAATGCCTTCCGTCTATCACAACATGATCGATTTGATTTCTCGTTGTTCGATCGGGAGAAATCCATGTGGCCTTGTGTGCTTGAATCTGGTGCTGCTAACTGCCATGCTTTTTGCTGCCGCGAAGACAATCAACCGAATACCGTTGTCTGATGTTTCTTCATGTAGGCTGAATTTCCCGACGGTGGGGCCAAAGATATTTACTTCCAATAGGCGTGGATTTTTTAAAATCACTTTTTCATGAACCTCCAATAGTCGTGGATTTTTTTTTAAATATTTTTTTAAGACTAGCCTTAGTTGGAATTTTTTGAAAAATATTTTTTCAAAGACTACCCTTAGTTGGGATTTTTTTAAAAAATATTTTTTCAAGAACTTTTTAAAAAATATTGGTTTTGAGCTCCAAATTTTTCCCTCGAGTTTAAATACAACAGCCACATTTTTGTAACGATGTCCTCAGTTTTAAATAAATACAACAGCAATGCCCAGCAACAACAACAACTACGACAACAAGAATAACAACAGCAGCAACAACAACAATACCCTGCATATAATGAGAGCTTTAAAATAATGCTGCAGTACAGCATTGCAATGTAATACATTGTGTAATCATCACCCCATCCTTAGGCATGGGGGGGTTCTTCGAGGAGGGGGGAAGGCAGAATAGGAGGTGATGGTTTGCATGGTGGCTTCGTTGGTGCATTGAGAATAATGATGGCAATGGCTGACTGGGTTGACTGGTGCTGAAAACTGTGATAGAAATTAAAAACAAGCCAGAAAACCCATTAAGATAAGAGACGCAAGCTTCTGCAGGAACAACAACAATAACAACAGCAACAACAACCTCGGTGGCAAGGCAATGAGGAAGGATGCCAGCCAGGGAAAGATTTACACACAAAAAAAGAGAAATTTTGCTGGCGAAAAAAATAGGGGAGATAGGAGAGGTATCTTGGATGGCATCCTGGTTTCTTGGAGAGGGTTCAGAGGTGTGAGGAGGGTAGGGAAAGAAAGCAAGTAAGCAAATGAAGACGCTGCAGCAAATGATGGTTATCGTAAATGGCATAGTTCAAATGACCGAGTCAACATTTCACCTTGTTATCAACTGTGACAAAAAATAAGCAAGACAAGATAGGATAAAAACAACAACAACGAAAACATAAACTTCATCAAGATCCTGAATAATTTCAAGGGGGTGTAAATGACATTAAATTTGAAATAATGTTAAAGGAATGTTTAAATTTAAGTAAAAATTAGTTATTCTTAGGCGAGGATTTTTTAAAATTATTTTTTTAAGACTACCCTTATTCAAGACTGGTGGTCAGATGCTGGTCAGGAGCATTCGCCAGCTGATTAGTACAATTTGGCTAGAAGAATGCATGCCCAATTATTGGAACCTCAGCATCCTGTGCCCCGTGTACAAAAATGGAGATAAGACGATATGTGCCAACTATGGAGGAATAAGTCTCCTTCCCATCGCATATAAAGTGCTATCCAGTGTGCTGTGTGAACGACAGAAGCCAATGGTCAATGACATTATTGGACCATACCAATGAGGCTTCAGACCTGGCAAATCCTGGAAAAAACCCACGAAAAACACATCGACACATTTCACCTATTCATCGACTATAAAGCCGCATTCGACAGCCCTACCCGTTCAGAGCTGTATAAAGCCATATCTGCGTTTGGTATTCTTGCAAAATTAATTAGGCTCGGAGCCCTTTAATACCAAACGAGGATTCAGACAAGGTGAGTATTTGTTGTGTGAGAGGCAAAAATTAATAGAAATGACACTCTGTACACCAACCAACACATGTTACTCGCCTACGCCGATGACATCGACATAATGGGTCGAACACTGAGAGCGGTAACAGCCACCTTTGAACAAATTGAGAAGGAGTATGCCAAAGTGGGTCTGGCAGTAAACGGCGAGAAGACCAACGCGCAAGACGTCCAGTAGACTCGGACCAACTGTGGAACTTGAGAACTACAGCTTCGAGGTAGTCAAAGATTTTATATACCTTGGTACCGCCATAAACAAAACGAATGACATCAGTTTTGAAATTCGGAGAAGGATAGTGATGGCCAACCGATGCTACTTTTGTCTCAAAAGCAAGGCCACCTCAAGCCAGACCAAACTTACACTCTACAAGACGCTGATACTACCCGTGCTGTTATACGGATCTGAAGCATGGGTACTTACGCAAGCAGCTGAGGCAGCTCTTGGAGTGTTTGAGAGAAAAATTCTCCGAAAGATCTATGGGCCAATCTGCGTTGACGGTTATTATCGCCGTCGAATGAACCATGAGTTGTACCAGCTATTCTCCGACATCGACATTGTTAGACGTATTGAGCTGCAGCGACTACATTGGCTAGGTTGATGGTTCGCGCAGGAGGGGAAGGCTAAGAATACGTTGGAAAGATCAAGTGGAAGACAACATCGCCGAAAATTGGAAAAACTGCGCAAAAGACCGACGCGCCTGGAGATCTTTTCTAAGCTCGGCTTATGGAACTAAAGTTCTGTCACAAGCCAGCTAAGTAAGTAATTTTTAAAGACTACCTTAAGCGAGGATTTTTGAATTTTTTGAAGACTATCCTTAGGCGTGGATTTTTTAAACCTACTTTTAAAGGATCTCTTAGGTCAGTAGGCATGGATTTTTTAAACATATTTTTTGAAGACTACCCTTAGGCGTGGATTCTCTAAACATATTTTTTTGAAGACTACCCTTAGGCGTGGATTTTTTAAACCTGTTTTTTGAAGACTACCCTTAGGCGTGGATTTTTTAAACCTGTTTTTTGAAGACTACCCTTAGGCGTGGATTTTTTAAACATATTTTTCTCTTCCCCTTTTAAATAACCCCTAAATCTGTTATTACTATTACCAGGTCATTTGCCGCATATCACACAAGGTTGTTAAGAAGAAAGCAACGTGAAAGATAGAGAAGGGAGTGGAGCAAATCTACCATCCTCCGCAAGCTGTCATGATTAAACTCTTCACAGCGGAAAACCAAACTATGTGGAGAGGACCCCTCCTGGCCAATTTGTTGAGTAGTGTGTGCGAAGGTTTTGGAATTTTTGCCAGATCCCCATTTACCTTGTCGTTGCTGTTGTTTTTGTTGTTAGAAGCCTATGTTGTTTTCGACCACCAAGCGACCGGGGTTCAGGATATCCCTTTTCTATTGTTGAAATACCACTTAGTTTTTTGCAGATTTTTTTTTACTCCGTAACACTACAAAACCAAAAACCAACAACAACAAGCAATCTTACTTTCATTTCAGAGGAAGGCAATGGGGGAGAGAGAAAAAACTACAACAACGAAATCCTACGGAAAACGGAAGAACGACGTGGAGTGTTGACTGCTGGATGAAGGGTCCTGTGCATATATTTTGTTGGTCGCCATTGCCAGTCATATAAAAATAAACACTGCAGTAGTAGTTTTGCCAACAGTGGTATCCTCTCAGGTTCCCCCTATCTCCCCCTATCCTCCCCCACTCCCCACTTACACACAACACGAAATGAAAAATATGAACAACACTTAAAGGCTTAATGGGCGAAAATGGACTCAAGTTTTTTGTGTGTATTTTTTGCTGTTGTGCCGTTGTAGTGGTAGCTGGGCTATGTCATGCAAGCGGAAAAAAACTGTTCTCCATCTTTTCCGTTAGGCAGCACAACACCAACTCGGATCGTAGGCATGTGAACAGCGAAAAAATGGGGCTATAAACTGCTGTTGTGCCATCTACGGCTCCAGCTACTGGATTTGGTGTCGTTGTTGTTGTTGCTGCTGCTGTTTACAGAGTGTAAGTTGATGTGCGAGAATTGTTTCCTTCATCAGGACTTTAAGTGAGCATGCACTGGCATGTTGACTCCGGCAAAATACTATCAAAATACAAGATTGCCCCCCAGGCGTGTTGTGAGGGGGAGGCAAGATAAGAAGGAAGAGGGGGTAGGGTATAGGGAGAACTTCGGATTCCTAGAAATTGCACAGCAACTTTAATATTAAAGTGTGCGACGACATTTTGAATGGCTGCAGGAGGGTACTTTTTCTGTGGAAGAGGGTAGGTTCAGAAATTTGGACAATTATCTAATTTTTAAATTAGATAATTTAAAAATTTTATTACAAAATATGAAGAAATTAATGTTACAGATCTATTAGATAACCTGGTTTCCTTAGATAACATTCAGATAACGTAGATAAATTATTTATGGCATTTAGATAACATAGATAAGTTGTCAATATATTCCAAATAATATAGATGAATTACCTATGTCATTAAATAACATACACCTACATATATACATTCAGATAACATTTAGATAACGTAGATAAATGATCCATGGCATATAGATAATGTAGATCGGCTATTAGATAACATAGATAACATTATTTAGGTCACGTAGATAAATTATCTAGGTTACTTTGATAATGTAGATAAATTATCTAAGTTTCATTGATAACGTAAATAAATTATCTAATTTTTTTTGATAATGTAGATAAATTATCTAGATTTTTTTGATAATGTAGATAAATTATCTAAATTTTTTTGATAATGTAGATAAATTATCTACATTATTTAGATAACGTATATAAATTTTATACATAATTTAGGGACCGTAGATAAATTATCGCCATTATTTAGATAACATAGATAAATTATCTGAATTTTTTAGATAATGTAGATAAATTATTTATATTATATAAATAAAGTTGATAAATTATATATTATTTAGATAATGTAGATAAATTATCTACAATATTTAGATAACGTAGATAAAATATCTACTTTATTTAGATAACGTAGATAAATTATTCATTATTTAAGGACCAAAGATAAATATATCTACATATTTAAATAAATAAATTATCTACATTTTTTAGATAACGTAGATAAATTTTCTACATTATTTAGATAAGGTGAAGAAATATTCTACATTGTATAAATAAGTAGATAAATTATCTAAAGTTGTATATAAAGTAGATATATTATATACATTAGACAACGTAGATAAATTATCTGCATTATTTGGATAACATAGATAACTTATAGATACTCTATTAATATTATCTACACAGTATAAATACATTACCTACGTTATTAAAATGATGTATATACATTATCTACGTTATATAGGTAACATGGATAATTTATCTGCGTTATCTATATAGTGTAGATACATTATACTCGTTGTCTAGACGAAATATATACCTTATTCACGTTATCTAGATATCATCGATAAATTATCTAGATCATTTAGATAACAAAGATAAATTATCTACATTATCTAGATAACGTAAAAACAAATTTATCACATTTAGACAACGAAATTAAACATTACAGCTTATCTGGTTGATACCCAGAATATAGAAATAAATTAGATAACATAGATAAACTATCTACGTTATCTAGATAACGAAAATACACCTTTACCTTAAAATTATTTTTAAGGCCATACACAAACATTATTTCGTCAAATTCACACTGTTATCTAGATAACGAAGATACATTATCTACGTTATCTACATAACTTAGATAAATTATCCAGATGATTTACATTACATGGATATGTCATCTTCCTCGTTTATACAATGAAAGTACATTTTCCGCCTTTTCTGGAAATCATAGATAATTATTTTGGTTATCTATATAACATAGATAAATTGTCTACGTTATCTAGATAACGAAAATACACCTGTACTTTAAAATGGTTTTAAATCCATCCACAAAAATTCTTTCGGGAAATCTCATATTGTTATCTAGATAACGAAGATACATTATCAGCTTTATCTACATAGCTTAGATAAATTATACAGACGCTTTACATTGACATTGGATGTGTTGTCTTCCACATTTACACAATGAAAATACATTTTCCTTATTATCTCTATATCATAGATAATTTTTTTAGATTATCTAGATAACATAGATAAATTATCTACGTTATGTAGATAACGAAAATACACATTTCCCATAAATTCCACGGATATCCTTCGAATTCCTACATCAATCTCCAATTTCCTTCACACCAATAACCTGTTTACACTACACCCTCGCCGATTTTCTGCTTTGCACCCTGCTGCTTCCTCTTCTTCTTCTTCTGCATGTTCGTTCGCTTACTCATCTCCTTAACTACTTACAAGTGTGTACACTTGTAGTCATAAAATTACAGGAAGTTTAAGCTACTTGTGAATGTTTGGTTTGGTGCAACATTTTGGGGTGCTGTTTAAGTTCTCCAGCACCCCCTCCTCCTCTTCTGCACCCTCGTCCATCCTCCATGGGGTGTTTGGGTGGTGTGTGTGTGCGTGTTTTATTACAACACTCAACGAAGGACGACTAGCAAATTTCTAGCAATTCATATTTCAACGATGACGACGGATGCAAAAATTCTGCAATGACATACATCCTTGGTTAGGGTGGAAGGGATGGAGGGAGGGGCAGGAGAGGCTGGCTGGCAGTCATGCATTGAAGGGTTATAACATATTTATATGCAGGTCGGTCCTACCAGCGCCAGTATGCATCATCATCATTGTAATGGTGTTTGTCCCTCCCCCTCTCTCGGGCTACAGAATCTTAATAACCAAGTGCATAGTTTTTCATTCTCCTCTGCTCCTCGCTTCCTCCTCCCTTTCCCCACCCTGCCTCATTTTGAAGTGGATATATTTTTCAACTTTTCAAGTGGTTGAATATTGCCAAACAGTCATGCAAGCAGAAAGAGTCAATCATGTGTATATGTTTGCATAGAATGTGAATGCGATTCGAGGAGGGCAGGTTACCGAGGGTGTGTGTGTGTGAGAATGTGCGTGGGTGACTATGTACGTGTGTGTTAGTTAGTAGTTTACTTGGCTCCATACAATAATGGTGTATAATTAATTTTGGTCATGAATAAATTTTAATTTATCATAATAACCCAAGAGTAGAGTCGTTACAACAAAACCGAACAACCAAACAACCCAACAAACCTATGAGGACAGCCATCGAACGAACCAGGCATTCAAACCCGGCTCTTCAAACTGTAGTCAGGCATTCGAAGAAGAAAAAAAAATCCCCAGTAGTAACAAAATGTTAATATAGAAAATATTGTCGCAATCAAGTGTGTGGCCCTTAACGACATTCCCTGCAGCCTTTCCCACCACCACTCAGTTTCGTCCTGATCCTCCTGGTCCCTATCTTGCTACTCCTCCTCCCTCCCACTTCATGTTACACAAATTGTTGCAGGCATTTTAATAAATACGCAGAGGGCTCCTGTTCCTGTCAATGGGTTGCGTTGCACATCATCTTCGGAAATAAAGGGGTCCAACGGTTGTTTAGGTTAATATACTTTTGTATCAATACAACAAATATGCAACAACAACAAGGAACGAATGGAGCCACTGCAGGATAACGGATGATACTTGAGCGCTTGGAACAACAACAAAAATTCTATTCATGGGAAATACAACAAAATTTATTCATGGTGGGGTTTGAAGTAGGTCATTGCTCCAGATAAGGGTGTGTGTGAAAGTGCATATTTTGGGGGAATAGATTATTTTAATGGGATGAATAATGTATCTTATGTTTAGATAATTTATCTATGTTATCTGGAGGAGAAAAATTACATGTCCATATCATTAAAATAATATAGGAAAAGTTATATAAATAAATTCGGAAAATAAATAATATATATGTATATTGAATGTAATTTATGTTATCTAGATAAGAAAGCGAATTTATCTAAATTATCTAAAAAAAATGCACAAAAAGTAAAATAGAAGGCTTAATAAATATATATGTCTTCTAAATGGTCCAGATAAATTATCTAAAGTTACCTGTAAGGCTTGGATAAGGTCAACAGATTCTGTAGATAACGTCGATAAAGTGTAAATTTTGTCGAGGGAAATCAATAAATAATTTATCTGTATTATGTAGATGATATTTAAAAGTTGGTATATATTATAGATAACAATGATAATTTATCCAAACGTCGTGGAGAAATTATCTACGTTATCTGCATAACGTGGATAAATTATATAGGGTATCTAGGCAACATGAAAAAGGTATCTACGTTATATTATGGATAAATTGTCTACGTTATGTAGATCACAAGCGAAAAGTATCTACGTTATCTAGATGATGTGGATGAAGTATCTACATTATCTAGATGACGTGGACAAGGTATCTACGTCATCTAAAATATGTAGATATCTAGATGACGTGGATAAACTGTCTAGGTTATGTAAATGACGTGCGAGAAGTATCTACATCATCTAGATTATGTGGATAAATTATCTACATGATGTGGACAAAGTACCTACATTATCTAGATGATGTGGATAAAGTATTTACATTATCTGGATGATGCGGATAAAGTATTTACTTTAACTAGATTTTGCGGATAAAGTATCTACATTATCTAGATGACGTGGATAATATATATACGTTATCTAGATAATATTGTTAAGTATCTACGTCATGTAGATGACGTGTGAGAAGTACCTACGTTATTTAGATGATGTGGATAAGCATATAATTTATCTAGATGACGTGGATAAAGTATCTACATTATCTAGACAATATGGATATAATATCTAAATTATCTACATGATGAAAATAATCTATCTAAGTTATCTAGAAGACGTGAAAAAAACTATTTACGTTATCTAAATGACGTGAATAAAATATCTAATAGATAATTTATCTACGGCATTTTATTTGTATAGAGAATGTGTAAAACCTAGATAATTTACCTACGGCATTTTAAAGGAATAGACAGAATGTGTTAAGGCTAGATAATTTATCTATGAGCTTTCAAAGACATATATAATTACGTATATAATTTATCTATTATTTAAAACATAGATAATTTATCTACTGTATTTTAAAGTCATATAACAATTTATTTAATGTGTAGATAATTTATCTATGGTATTTTAAAGGCATAGAACATGTATTTAAACCCTACATAATTTATCTAGATTATTTTAGAGGCACAGAAAATGTATTAAAATCCTAGATAATTTATCTACTACATTTTTAAAGGTATTGAAATATTATTTAAAGTGTAAATAATTTATCCAACGGATTCTGAATGCGTTTATAATTCATTTATAGGGTAAATAATTTATCTACGTGGTTAAAAAGACATATAAAACTTATTTGAGGCGTAGATAATTTATCTATGGATTTTTAAAGGCAAAATTAATGACATCAAGGTGTGGATAATTTATCTATGGAATTTCAATGGCATAAATAATTACTTTAAGGCGTAGATAATTTATCTAGGAGATTTTAAAAGCATACACAAATTATTTATAGTCTAGATAATTTATCTATCAGATTCTGATCGCTTATATAACTCGTTTGCGGGATTTAGAGGCATTGATAATTTATATGGAAGGATTTTAAAGTATATTTATCTACTTCATTTTTAATGGCATAGAAAAAAAGTAAAGACCTAGATAATTTATCTATTGGACTCTGAAGGCGTATATAAACGGTTTGCGGGATTTATAGACTTAGATAATTAATTTAAGGGGGTTTAAAATTGTATTATATTTCTTTAAAGGCGGAGATAATTTTTCTACGTAGGATTTGAAGGTATAGATAAATTATCTAAGATTATTTAAAACCATATATAATTGATCTAATGGCATATATAATTTATCTAGAGACTTTTAAAGGCAACAATAATTTATCTAGGGACTTTTATGGTTATAGATAATTTATCTAGGGACTTTTAATTGCATTGATAATTCATTCAAGTTCTATATTATTTATCTAGGACTATTTAAAAGCATATCATTTATCTGGGAGATTTTTTAAGGGTATAGATAATGTATCTAGGGTCGTCAAGGAGCATAGATAATTTATCTGGGAGATTTTAAGGGCATATATAATTTATCTAGGACTTTAAGGGTGTAGATAATACATTTAAGAACTTTTATGGGCATAGATAATTTAGAGGCCTACATTATTTATATACCGATTGTTGAGGATATAACTAATTAAAGTTAATCGTATATAAAATTATCTGCTGGAATACAAACAGATAAACATTTATCTACATTATCTAAATAGGATAAAAAATTATCTACATTATCTGAGTTAGTCAGAATTACACTTGAATATTTTTTCAAAAATATTTCCATCATTTCCGAACTGACTGTTATCCCCCTCACCAGTATGTAACCTACCACATCACTGCCTTGCCACATATGGCCCAGAAAATGTTCATGCAAATTAACAGCAACTTTTTGTTGCTGTTGTTGTCGTCGTTGTTGCACATTAAATTTCATTACTTTAATTTGGTTTATATATGTATACATTTTTTAATTAAATTGAAAAGGGAGAATGAATTAAAAAAAAATAAGAGAAAAAAATCAGCAGTAGCAGGAGTAGCATTCAGAATACAACAACAGCATGCCACAGCAAGTACACTCACACACATACACTTGCACACAAAATTGTTCACCCTCTTGAAATATTTTTTTATGCTCCTCATCCTCATCGTCGTTGTTGTTGTTGTTACGTAGTTTCAGCATAGTTAAGCTAGGAGGGATGGCTGGTCATGGGGTGGATGTAAGGATGTTGTGTAAAAAAATTGAAAACAAAAAAAATGTTATAGGGGCCATCATCAGGAGCTTACAACACAGTTGCTGAGCTAAGAAAAATTGTTGAACTACAAGAATGTATTCAAACCTACTTGCACCAATTACATTTCCATACATTCCAAACCAAGCGACGGACCAGCCAACCAACCAGTCAGTCAGTCAGCCAGCCATTCAGCCAACCAACCAAGTTGCCATTCATGGTTGGGCCAGTCAGCCATCATTCTGGGGTATTCAATGTAAATAGAGGGAGGTTGGAGGGAAGCAGGGTTGGTAGGAGCGGGTATGTGTGGGAGCACTTCAGGTGGTATAACATCACTGTTGACTTGTGGACTAGAACACAGTATCCTGCTCATCATCATCGTCATCATCTATGGGTTTAGTATAGACATCAGCCATCCGAGCTCAACCTGGCTGATGATGCTGCTGCTGTTGTTGTTGTTACTGCTGATAATGATGATTCAGTAAAGCAGTGAGACGAGATTGTTGAATGCTGATGATGCCACTTGACAAAATGAATGAATGCAACATTTTCTATACGCCTCCACCTCGAAACACATCATCGTCGCCCTCCTTTCCGATTTCCCTGCTCAATAACTTCCAGGTTAGTTAAATGAAGCAGTGATATCTGCTGTAGGTGCGAACCAGTGTGGGGGCCATGGAGACCCCTTTTGAGGTAGGTTTTTTGTTTCGATGTGTTTTTTTTTATCATGAGGCCTGCCTCGACTAGTTCTCCAAAGTGTTGTAATGGCGTGGGCATTCCTATCCATGCATCATCAACAAAATTTTCTATGTTCGTTGGAACGGCTTGTTTCCGAACTTATTGTATAAAACCCCAACGCAATGTTGAACAGAAAAAAGGCGAACAAAAACCAAACAACAACAACAACAACTTTCATATCAACACAAATCTAAACTTGAAGGTAATGACTAGAATCCAATGTTGTTGTTGTTAATGGTGGTGGTGTTGTTGTTTTTGTTATTCGTGTTCTTGTTCTTGTTGTCATTAGGTAGCTACTTTTTTTGTTTTAGTAGTTTTGTTTTCAGTTTTCTATTGAATTGGCCATAATGGATGAGGAGCATGAGAACGAGGAGGCTGTAGAGGGAGGAGGAGTAGGGGAGGACCACGAGAAGAGTGTTGGCGATATGCTGCCAACGATCCGCTGTTATGCCTGCAAAGCCTGGGGGGAAACTACCATGGCATTCTTGCGGAAACTGTAATAGTCAGGTAGGCAGCTAGGTAGGCCGAGAGTAACCACTTAATGGCTTAGAAGGAGGACGATACTTATATTTCCACACAACAGCACAGTACACAATGTGTGGATGTTGTTAGTGTTCAGTGTTCGCTGTTCTTGTTGTTGTTTTGTATTATTTTCAAAAAAAATTGCATCCTACCCTTCAATAATAATTGCCAAGTTAGGCATGATTAATTAATGTAGTCTCCTTGAACAGCAAGCAGCAACAACAACAACAACAACCAGAAGAAGAAACTTTTTTTCGGGGAGGCCAAACTCCACTTGATAAAAGTTAAAATAGTGGTGGCAGAACCTGTATAGGATTTTTTTTTTTATTATTGGTATAACTTGTTTTCCATAGCCTCTGGGCCATTACTGGAAACTTTGCCCTGCGATCCACTGCTCATTTTTTGTTTCTACACAACACAATTAATTCAAGCATAAATTGACAAGATGTTCATATCATTATGAAAACGTGTTTTCTAATTAAATCTAAAATTTAAAAAAAAATAGAATAATATACTTAGGGAGAAAAAGACGGGTCCTTGAGCAGGCAATGCTGCAGGTAAATGTTATTTAAATCATGAGGGTGAATGTGCTAAATTTTAAATGAAATATAAAAATATAGGGAGACACGATTGCGTATAAGTATTATTAATAGCAAAAATAGTGTGGCGTATGATTTATAAACACACGTATACGCCTCAATATCCCGATGTTAATAAGAAGAGCTTTAAAATAAAAATAAATAAAAATTAAAAAATATACGCCTTATTCTAGGCCTTGAAAAACTATTTTTAAACCAGTGAGCGGAGCAGTATTGTCGGACGCGGTCGACCATACGATATACTACACAACTACCACATAACTTTATCTTTCTGCTGATTTTTTATTCCGAGCCTGAGTAATATTTCGTGAAAGTTGCCACCTCTTGCCCGATTAGAGGTCAACAGCATCTCTTCCTTACACTGACATATTTTTCCGAATTCGCAAAAATATATCAGTGTAAGGAAGAGATGATGTTGACCTCTAAGCAGGCAAGAGGGTGCAACTTTCACGAAATATTACCCAGGCTCGGAATAGAAAACTTGTCCATATTCCCTTTACTGTGGGTTGTGTTGTGATGTTCCGCTTATAATTGTTTTCGGTCCACTTCATCCGAAAATTATTATCTAATCATCAGCGAAAATTACAGGCATTGTACTTGACCATAACTGGAACCTCATGGAACATTTCAAAGCGATCAGCGCTATATTTCCGTCCTCTAGTGTGGTAAAAATATTTCTTCAAAGCCTACAAAAATAAGCGTATATCGTATGGTCGGCCCCTACTCAACTACTACGAACTCTAACTTTCTAAGGATTTTTATTCCGAGCCTGGGCAATATTTCTTGATAATTGCACCATCTTGTCCGATTAGAGTTTAACAGCACATCTTGCTTGCAATGACATATTTTCCGAATATTACTAATATTCAGTACAGCCGCCCCTCTAATTACTTGTCCAGATTCCCTTCACCGTGGGTGGTGTGTTGTGATGTTCGGTTTATAATTGTGGCCTATAGGTCGTCTCGAAAAAAAAAAACAAACAAACAAAAGTTTTCGGCACACTTCATGCCAATATTATTATTTGATCATCACCGAAAATTATAGGCGTTGTCATTGACCATACCTGGATCCTCATGGAAATTTTCAAAACGATCAGCGCTATATTTCCGCCATCTAGTGTGGTAATGGGTTACTAAATAATATATGAATACGCAAGCACCTATAAGTATGTAAGTGTAACTCCCACATCCGAGTACATACGACAATATAATTGGTATCAATTTAAAGGGTATCCACTCCTCTTGTATATACTATCAAATTTTCGGCTCTATGTCCTTCAGGAGTAAATATATACGCCATAGAATACACATCTTGTAGTTTTTTCACAAAAAGTCAGGGTCCATTTGAACCGCTAAATATTGACCGATCTTTATCAAAACAGGCATGCTTATTCTTTGGCCCTATCCCCTTTTCCATGCAAAATTTCAGGATGTTTGGGCTATAATTGCAACCTCTGGAGCCGCCAGAAAAACCGACAAAAATAAAGTTTTTGGTCCATTTCACCCCCTAAATATTATCCGATCTTTACCAAAAACAATAGGGGTCTTCATTGACCAGAACCCATTCCACATGCAAAATTTCGTGAAGATTGGTACATAACTGTGGCCTGTATTGTGTTCACAAATTATAATGGACAGACGGACGGACGGACACACATGTCTAGATCGACTCTGCTAGTCGAGATATGACGATCGGTATACTTAAAGGTGGGTCTAGGACGAATATTTCGCAGTGTTACCAACTCTTGGGGCTGCACAAAGCTATAATACCCTGACAACATAGTTGTGTCGGGTATACAAATCTACGCCTTGGATAGGTCAGGAAAAAATATTTTAAAAAATCAACGCCTTGGGTATCACATTAAAACTTATTTTTGAAAAAATCCTCGCCTTGATTACCTGATGAAAAAATATTTTCAAAAAAAACCACGCCATGTGTAGCTCATAAAAATATATTTCAAAAAAATCTACGCCTTGTATATTATTTGAAAAAAGGATATTCCTTGAAAAAAATATTTTAAAAAAATCCAAGCCTATAGCTATACCAAGTAAAATTATCGTAAAATTCGCGCTTGAAATATTTTAAAAAATATTTCGCAAGACCTAGGGTGCGTATTAGTATTTTTAATTGCAATGCCCATGGGTGCGTATAAGTGCTACCACACTTATACGTCTACATATTCACACAAAATAATTTACATTACCTTCAAATATTTCCAGTATTTCCATTTTACTTTAAATTCATTATCCTTAATGGAAAAATGGAACTCCCATTGAAGATCCTTTAATTACGAAAAGTTATTTTCCGAATTTTCTTAATAATAAAACTCTATCGAAAAATAATTGCTAGTAATTTAATTTTTGTTACTTCTACAACAAATCCTTACATCGTATCCTTTGCACAAGGATAAATTTTCTTCCAAACTTAGTTATATTATAACATATATTGAAAATATGTTCCTAAAACTGGGAGGAAGGGGGAAATGAAATGGAGTCAACAAGGTTTCAATATGCATAACTAAGTAAGTGCTGAGATGATGATGTACGAAATTTGCATAACAGGTTGTAGAGATATCCTGGAGTCATTGCCTTAATACAGCAGGTTCATGCATATTCATGTCAGCTAGGCATAAACACATGAGGGAACATTTTTGTTGAGGAAAAGAAAACCAGGTAAGGTCCTTGGGAGAAGAAAAATATAACAACATTATGATTTCACTCTCCCCGCTCCCCCTTTTTGGGATATGTATTTTCTTACAGGTCTTACCAGTATCAGCATATTTCGGTCAGTATGGAAACTTCGATTTCATTTCCTTCGAACTTGATGAAAGGAATATCCTTTAACCCCCATATGTCATATACATTAAGAGTAAAAATTCTACATGCATACATACATTTGTATATTTAGGCATGGAAGTTTTGTACCCCTCCTGCCAGCCAGCCTGTCTTTTCCCTCTCCCTCACCACCCCTTCGTTGTTTGTTTATCTTTTCCTTATTTGGTTTTGAATATAGTATTTGTATTTGCTAGCATGTGGTTGCTTTTGTTGTTGTTATTTCACGATTTGTATTCAAGCATGTTTTGTCTACTCTCTTCAACACAAACAAACGTAAACACACACACTCACATACTCACACTCCACACATCCTCCATGGCTGGCTTTTACATATTTTATTTAAATTACCATCACGCATCTTAACGAAGCAAAGATGTACACAAAATGTATCCACTTAACTTCAACTTAACACATATGCTCTGTTGCTTTTTGTCTTCCTCGTGTATGTCTGTCTGTCTCTTCGCTCGTTCGCTCGTCCGTCTGTCTATAGGTTTTGCTGTCCTTCCTTCTGTCTGTCCGTCCGGTTAGCAAGTCCATTCTCAGGCTCGTTATCCAACCTCCTGAGTCTTGAGGCTATTCGTTTGGTTTTTTTGTGAGTTTTGTTTTTGGCTTGTTGTTGTTGTTGTTGTTTTTGTTATTGTTGCCAAAGTTGATGAAGATGATGATGATGACGAGGACGACGACGTAGATGATACTCTCTGTTGATACTGTGGCCTGTTGTCTGGTTGTCTTGTTTTGTTGCAAACAATTTTTTTGTAAATTGAACACCAGCCAAAAAAGGACATTTTTTGGCACAGTGGGTCAAAAGGCCGAGATTTTTACAAAATATTTTTCATGGCATATTTATAGGCAAGGAATAGTATAAGGTGTGTATTTTTTAAATACTTTTAAAGCATATTCTTAGGCGTAGATTTATTAAAAATATTTTTTTCTACCTATACCTATAGGAGTGGATTTTATGACAATATTTTTAACAACCTATCTATAATTTTATTTTTTCGAAGCCAAAAAATAGGCTTAGATTTTCGAGGATTAGATAGATTTTTAGAAATATTTTTCATGGCCTTTGAATTTAATTTAAAACAATTTTACAATTTAACAACAATTAAATTTTTAATTTTAAACAATTCTATAGCCTACATTTAGGCGTGAATTAAAAAACAATTTTATAGCCTACATTTAGGCGTGCATTTTTGCATTTTTTCTTTTTCAAGGCCTATTTTTAGGGTATTTTTTACGAGTGGATTTTGAAAAAAAAATTTAAGGCCTACATTGAGGCGTGGACTTTTTTAAATTTAATTTTCAAGGCCTATTTTTAGGCGCGATTTTTTAATTTAATTTTTTTATTTGTATTTTTAAAATTAATTTTTTGAAAGACCTGATTTTTGCAATTCATTTCCGAAGCCTCTCCTCAGGCGCGGATTTTTATACCCTACACAACTATATTGTCAGGGTATTATAGCTTTGTGCAGCCCCAACAGTTTGCAACGCCACGAAATATTGGTCCTAGACCCACCTTTAAGTATACCGATCGTCATATCTCGACTAGCTGAGTCGATCTAGACATGTGTGTCCGTCCGTCTGTTCATTATAATTTGTAAAAACGATATTGGCCACAGTTATGGACCAATCTTCACGAAATTTTCCATGTAGGATGGGTTCGGGCCAATGAAGACCCCCATTGTTTTTGGTAAAGATCGGTTAACATTTAGGGGGTGAGATGGACCAAAAACTTTATTTTTGTCTGATTTTCTAATCTTCTGGCCCAACCATCGCGAATTTTTACATGGAGATGGGGATCAGGCCAAAGAATAAGCATGCCAGTTTTGATAAAGATCTGTCAATATTTAGCGGGTCAAATGGCGTATTCTATGGCGTATATATTTACCCCTGAATGACATAGACCCAAGAAGTGGACAATATATCCGAGAGGAGTGGTTGGCCTACAAATTGATACCAATTACATTGTCGTATGTACTCGGATGCGGGACTTACACTTAAATATTTACAGGTGCTTACGTACTCATATATTATTTAGTAACCCATTACCACACTAGAGGGCTGAAATATAGCGCTGATCGCTTTGAAATTTTCCATGAGGATACAGGTATGGTCAAGGACAACGCCTATAATTTTCGATAATGATCAGATAATAACATTGGGATGAACTGGGCCGAATACTTAATTTTTTGTGGTTTTTTCGAGTCGATCTATAGGCCACAATTGAAAGCCGAACATCACAACACAACCCATGGTGAAGATCAGATAATAACATTAGGAAGAGATGTACTGAATATTATAATTTTTTGTGACTTTTTTTTTTCAAGAGGGTGCGATCTATATGCCAAAATTGAAAGACGTACATCACAACACAAGCCACGGTGAAGGGACTCTGGACAAGTAATTAGAAGAGCTGTACTGAATATTCACTGGTTTAAAATACTTTTTAGGCCTATTTTTAGGAGCGGTTTTTTGATTTAAATTTTTAATTTGGACCTCCCTAGTCGGTCAAGAAATAATATCCAAGTTCAGAATGTATTTCCACATAAAGTTAGATTCTTGTGGAAGCTGTGTAGGGTTATCATATGGTCGGCCCCTATACTGCTCCGCTCACTGGTTTTAAATTAATTTTCAAGGCCTAACCTCAGGTTTGATTTTTTTAAATTTATTTCCAAGGCCTAATCTCAGGTGTGAAATTTTTTAAAATTAATTTTCAAGGCCTAACCTCAGGCGTGAATTTTTTTAAATTAATTTTCAAGGCCTAACCTCAGGCGTGAATTTTTTTAAATTAATTTTCAAGGCCTAACCTCAGGCGTGAATTTTTTTAAATTAATTTTCCAAGGCCTAACCTCAGGCGTGATTTTTTTTTTTAAATTAATTTTCAAGGCCTAACCTCAGGCTTGATTTTTTTTTTAAATTAATTTCCATGGCCTAACCGCAGGCGTGAAGTTTTTTAAATTAATTTCCAAGGCCTAACCTCTGGCGTGATTTTTTTTAAAATTAATTTTCCAAGGCCTAACCTCAGGCTTGATTTTTTTAATACTTCACTGTGATTTTTTTTTTCTTTCTTACTATATCCTGCTGCTGCTCCACTCTGAAGTGTTCTCGTGGCCCAATAGTTACTGTTATCATATTTTCCTTTTTCCACACTCTTCAAGAAGAAGCACTTCATAGCATATTCGTGATATTTTTGTGCTTTTTGCCCTGCTTTCCATATTCGTTTTTCTCCGATTTTTTGGTCATGAGACGACATGGTCGTGTCGTCTTCCCAGTGTCTAGGTTTCAATCTTCTTCCACTTACAGCACAAACATTATATTACATTCTCAACATCGGCAGCCTCGTCCTCATCAGCAGATCACATTCAATGTGTGGTACGTGAAGTGGAGTCTTGACAAAAAAAAAAAAAAAAAAAAAAAAAAAACCAAAACCCCAACATACATTGTATTACTTTGTACAAGTACACACATACTCGCACACAATCGCACACACATATGTGGAACACATGTATACATTACTCTTAAGAGTTTCTTCTCAATTTTTCATGAATATGCTGATGTTGTTCATGATGATGCCTTGTTATGGCATCGGTGTGTCCTAGTGTCTGGATGGTTGGCTGACTGGCTGTTAATGCTTAAGCTTGTCTTGCTAACATTGTGTCATGGAACCACAACAGCAACAACAACAAGAACAATAATAATAACCATAGCACCACTTAGCAGCATCCAGCCATATATCCCATCCATGTGGCTGCTCTCCCCTCTCCTCCGCTCTCGCCAATAAAAATAACCAACCAAACAAAACCATTTGGAACCAAACCAGCAACAGCCACCAGAAAGTCGACCAAGCATTCAGCCACATGCAATTTTATCTTGCCACGAATAATTTTACTTCTTGTTCTTGCCTCACACACACACACACACACACACATACATGCACACACTCACGGACACACATACTCGGCCCATTGTATTGGGGCCATAGAATTGTGGCATGTTGTGTTGGTTGGTTGTGTCGTTTGCAGTTTGATATGGAACACAGGCAGGCAATGTGTTTTGTTGTTGTTGCTTCTTTATTTTTTCTGTTATGAGAAGGACAACAAACTGTTGTTGTTGGATTTGTTGCTGTTGTTCCCTGTTATGCCATTGCAGGAAATTCATCATGAATTTTTTAAATTGTAAATCTGTTCAGTTCGTCCATATTTGAATTGTAAATTAGTTGTGTTGTTAGTTTGGAAAGCAAGCAGGCCGACTGGATGGCTGGTTGGCAAACACAAAACTCCAACAACAACAACAAAAATCTACCAAACACAAAAAAAGGTTAGCCAAGGACCTTTACACCGAACAAAAACATGGTTGGTTGCACAATTTTTGTACACAAAAATTCATGACTTGTTGTTGCTGTTGTTATTTGGCTGTTGTCTATCTGTCATGGCCCATGTAATCATGTTTGAGCCCCCACACATACACAACCAACCGAACAGAGCCAAACCAACCATCCATCCAGCCAGTCATCATCATCATCAGCAGAGGATGGATGATGAAAAGTGCCAGGAAGTCGGGGAATTACGAGCATAATCCGCAATTACGTTGGTTGACTGGTGAATACAAATGATGATATCGGAAATTTTGACATTCTACCGGCATGACTCCCCCACTCCCTTTCGCCGAAACCGAATTTAGCAGAGATGTTGGGTTACAGTTTTAGGCGTTACTAATTGTGTACTTCGTTTAATAAAAGGTGGGAATATATTTTTATATGCTAATTTGTTTGGCAGCAGCTTAGGAAATGAGCCTCAAAATGAGTGCGGGAGGAGGAGGAGGGACTTGGAATTGTGGGTTTTCGGGGAAGTTGTGATAATGTGAAAAATGTTCAATGATAAACAGGCGAATATTTTTTCAAGTACTTAATAGAGGCGTGGATTTTTTAAACGTATTTTTATGGCCTATATTCAGACTTGAATATTCTATAAAGACAAAGACGACCAATAGATGTGGGGTTTAAAAAAAAGTATTTTTAGGAGCTATCTACAAGTGTGGTAGGCGTGGATTTTTAAAAACTATTTTTCATGGCCTATATATAGAGTGGATTTTAAAAAAATTTTTCATGGCCTATATATAGAGTGGATTTTTTTAAAAACTATTTTTCATGGCCTATATATAGGCGCAGAATAAAAAATATCATGGCCTATATATAGGCGCAGAATAAAAAAAAATATCATGGCCTATATGTAGGCGTGGATTTTTAAAAATTATTTTTCATGGCCTATATATAGGCCCAGAATAAAAAAAATATCATAGCCTATATATAGGCGTGGATTTTTAAAAACTATTTTTCATGGCCTATATATAGGCGCAGAATAAAAAAAAATATCATGGCCTATATGTAGGCGTGAATTTTAAAAACTATTTTTCATGGCCTATATTCAGGAGTGGATTTTGAAGAATATTTTTTTGAGGCCTATACCCAGGAGTGGATTTTTTTTAAAAATATGTTTTCATGGCCTATATTCAGGAGAGGATTTTGAAGAATATTTTTAATAGCCTATATTCAGGCGTGGATTTTTTAAAAATAAGTTTTCATGGCCTATATTCAGGAGTGGATTTTGAAGAATATTTTTTTGAGGCCTATACTCAGACGTGGATTTTTTAAAAATTTGTTTTCATGGCCTATATTCAGGAGTGGATTTTGAAGAATGTTTTTTTTTGAGGCCTATACTCAGGCGTGGATTTTTTAAAAATAAGTTTTCATGGCCTATATTCAGGCGTAGATTTTTAAGAATATTTTTTTCGAGGCCTATACTCAGGCCTGGATTTTTTAAACATATATTTTCATGGCCTATATTCAGTAGTGGATTTTGAAGAATATTTTTGAGGCCTATACTCAGGCGTGGATTTTTTAAAAATAAGTTTTCATGGCCTATATTCAGGCGTAGATTTTTAAGAATATTTTTTTCGAGGCCTATGCCCAGGCGTGGATTTTTTAAAAATATGTTTTCTTGGCCTATATTCAGGAGTGGATTTTGAAGAATATTTTTTTCATAGCCTATATTCAGGCGTGGATTTTTTAAAAATATTTTTTCATTGCCTACATTCAAGCATGGATTCTTCAAGTAAGGAATTTATGAATGTCCAGGGTTTCTTCATACAACAAGTATATTTATGCTCTTCACCCAGTTGAAGAAGAAGAAAAAAATCCTCCCAGTAATTATTATACAGTTTATGTTAATTATAGTACTTGTCGAAAATTTCCAACCAGCAACAGCAACAACGATAATGCCATTTGTAAGACTTCACAAGTTTTTCATACACTCCCTCTTTATGTTGTAGTCGTTTGTAGTGGCTGTTGTTGTTGTTGGTGTTGGTATGACCAGTTAACAACAAAGTTCAAATTATCCTTCAGATCATCCTGGTTGTTTTTTTTTGGGAAATTATGTTGATGGGCATTGTTATTATCAAGTTTGTTGCATTGTTGTACAACTACAATGGCAACTGCCACTCGTATGCCTGTATCGCGATGTGTATCGGCGAATGTGTTCGTCTGCATGTTTCGAAAACAACTTATTCATCGTTTCGTCAATCAGGCGATGACATGCAAGTACCGCCTTAATATCTTCAAAAAATATATAACGCTTCAACCAACAAAAAACTACCACAACATCGGGTATGACGTTGTGAACTGCATCGGGGAGAATAACCACTCTGCAAAACCACAGAGTCTTCATTTCATCCAAAAAAAGCCTGCCTGCCGGCTAGGTATTTTGTTCGAAGTGAAAACAACAGCAACAACATAAACCCTTAAAAGCCCAAAGATAACTGCCCGGCAAAAAATGGCCAAGTGTGGTAGAAGATCTTCACTTAGGCTGTCAGTCTTCCTGTAGTGGTTGTTTTTTTTTTCTCGTGCAAGCCAAGCAGTCAGTCATTTGTTGAAGTATTTATTTTTCCATTTCATGTCAGAGTTTTTTTCAGTATTTTTTTTTTTGGAAGAAGAAAATTGACCCCAAAGAATAAGTAATTTTGGCAGGAGAGTTATGCCGAATATGTTGTTAACACAACGTTTACTTGATCATCATGGTGGTGGTCGGTCGGCTGGCCGTTCGTCACCCAACTACATTGCAGATAATGGCCATTGACCATTTGCGGTTTTGGCGGGGCAATGTGAAACTTGATAATGATACTCTTTTGGACTGTAATAACGAAAAAAGAAGGCTGGGAAAAAATTAAGTGAACAGAGGGAAAATCGATGGGTGATGGTGGTAGGAAATTGTGAGACACCACACAATCCAGGCGATGAAAAATATTTGTAAAAACTCCACACCTATTGATAGATCATGAAACTAATTTTTATCCACGCATAAGGGTAGAAAATGAAAAATATGTTTAAAAAAATCCACGCCTAAAGATAGGCCAAGAAAAATATGTTTAAGAAAATCCTCGCCTAAAGATAGGCTAAGAAAAAATATGTTTAAAAAAATCCACGCTTAAGGATATGCCAAGAAAAATATGTTTAAAAAAATCCACGCCTAAAGATAGGCCAAGAAAAATATGTTAAAAAATCCACGCCTAAAGATAGGCCAAGAAAAATATGTTTAAAAAAATCCACGCCTAAAGATAGGCCAAGAAAAATATGTTAAAAAATCCACGCCTAAATATAGGCCAAGAAAAAATATGTTTAAAAAAAATTCAAGCCTAAAGATGGGCCAAGAAAAATATGTTTAAAAAATCCACGCCTAAAGATAGGCCAAGAAAAAATATGTTTAAAAAATCCACGCCTAAATATAGGCCATGAAAAATATGTTAAAAAATCAACGCCTAAAGATAGGCCAAGAAAAATATGTTTAAAAAATCTACGCCTAAAGATAGGCCAAGATAAAAATTGTTTAAAAAATCCACGCCTAAAGATAGGCCAAGAAAAAATATGTTTAAAAAAATCCACGCCCAAAGATAGGCCAAGAAAACATATGTTTAAAAAATCCACGCCTAAAGATAGGCCAAGAAAAATATGTTTAAAAAAATCCACGCCTAAAGATAGGCCAAGAAAAAATATGTTTAAAAAATCTACGCCTAAAGATAGGCCAAGATAAAAATTGTTTAAAAAATCCACGCCTAAAGATAGGCCAAGAAAAAATATGTTTAAAAAAATCCACGCCCAAAGATAGGCCAAGAAAACATATGTTTAAACCAGTGAGCGGAGCAGTATAGTCGGACGGGGCCGACCATATGATACCCTACACAACTTCTATGGGCCTCTAGATCGACTCGAAAAAACCACAAAAAATTAAGTATTCGACCCACTTCGTCCCAATATTATTATCTGATCATCATCGTAAATAATAGGCGTTGTCATTGACCATGCCTGGATCCTCATGGAAAATTTCTAAGCCATCAGCGCTATATTTCCGCCCTCTAGTATGGTAATGGGTTATTAAATAATATCTAAATACGTAAGCACCTATAAATATTTATGTGTAACTCCCACATTCGAGTACAATAATAAAATCGAGTACGACAATATAATTGGTATCAATTTAGAGGTCAACCACTCCTCTTGGATATACTATCAACTTCTCGGGTCTAGGTCTTTCGGGGGTAAATATATACGCTGTAGAATACAAATTTTGTAATTTTTCACACAAAAGTCAGGGCCCATTTGACCCGCTATATATTGACCGATCTTCAACAGAGCAAGCATGCTTCTCCATGTAAAAATTCGCGATGCTTGGAACAAAATTGCGGCCTCTGGAGCGACCAGAAAAAAAACCACAAAATATAAATATTTGGTCAATTTCATCCCCAAGATCGTGTTTACAAATTATAATGGACAGACGGACTGACACACGGACACACACATGTCTAGATCGACTCAGCTAGTCGAGATATGACGATCGGTATACTTAAAGGTGGGTCTAGGACCAACATTTCGCGGCGTTACAAACTCGTGGGGCTGTAGGGTCTATATGTGTATACTTAGAGCCCAAGAAAAATTTATATGTGAAGGTTTAAAAATTAGTAATACACTTTATTAATCTATTGAGGTCTTCCTCTTCAAATAGTCCATTCCTACCCTTGTTACCCTCATCCTATCTCCTAGGTTAGCTAAATTTGAAATGTGCATATAAAGTAATTGGCTTCGCTATGTTATTTTATCGCTCATAGCCAATCAGCTGAATGGTGGGCAATTGGGAACTGAAGTGTTTTTTTTAATTTTTTTCTTTTTTCCAAAAAAAGAGAGGCATTCTCCTTATCGAAAGGATTTACATTATAATTCAAGCAGAAAGCTGTGTGCCATGATGATTAAATATACACCTTCATGGTTACTGGCATCTTGGAGACGACAAGACAAGGCAGGACGGACTAACCCAAACAAGCTCTTCAAAACATAATGACCAGCCATTCTGGCCGCCGCCGTCGGAGGTATTTTGTTTATTTAGATTTGCATCAAAAGCATTGGCAAGTTGATTTCTTTCGACTATTTGCATTTTAGCTTGGCTTGTTAAGGTAAACACCTTTTGTCTTACTGGTCCACCCTACTCCCTGCCCTCCTCCGATACTCCACCAGGAGAGCCACTATCAATGTTTTCTGTTTTTGTGTGTGCTCGGCTATCTGCCATGGCACTTAACCGTGAATTTGCGTAGCATCTTAGCCAGCAAAGATCTTGAAAGGCGGACAGACGGACACACAGACAGAACAGCTACATTAGCATTATATGGCCCAAGAAGCGACAGAGCATTCAATTGCTACTCTTCATCTTGGCTACTTCTTAAGTTGTTCTTCTTGGCCTGGTCTGGTCATTTTTTTTTGTTTCTGATATCTTGTTGCTGTTTTTTTTTTTGCTTTTTCTTGCTCCTTGAGCCATACTAAATGCTAATGATGTTGGTCGTGGTGGTTGTTGTTGTTCGTCCAGCATCAGACGCTACTTAAACTATCTCCCCAAACGACGACGAGTATCTGCGAACAACCGACCATGAATGACAATGACGAAGCAGCAGACGACAACAAGACAGATTTGTAAAGGCCGATAACAAACTTTTACTTCGAAAGGAGAGTCGTCGCAAAAAAAAAAAAAAAAAACTGCAGAACCAGACTCTTGGCCGTTACTTAGCCTGGATCCCAATTTCCTAACATTGACTACTACACCCCTTTCTCTTCCCACTGCATCCCCTCTCGATGTTATGTTTATGCTAACTGCTACTTTAATGTTTATGTTTAATGCACTCATGTCCTCCTCCTCTCCCATAATGGTCATTAAGATGCACATGCTGATGTGGATGCGAATGCGTCTCCTCTGAATCTGCGTCGTCTTGTTATTCCTGTTGATATCATCTGGATGTTAATGTGAATGCTGCTGCCGATTCTGATTTGGGACAGACGACGACGACGATGATGATGGTGACGTTTATAACAAGGTTGTTGTTGTGATTTTAACATGTTTATGGTGGATAATAGCCATCGTAGTGAATGGCTGGTTGGCTGTTGTTGGAATGGCTGTCTGATTGCCTTGGCTGAATAAGAATGATTTTATGGCGGGATACCAAAAAAAAAAAAGCTCCTCGTTAGCTAATATTATTTAAATATGTTGTACATTTAAACTGGACAATGATGATGGGGAGCGGAATAAATAATATCAACTTGCAACCTGGAAGGATTTTTTTTAGAATATTTTTTGAAGACCTCACGGCAGGCCTTGATTACTCAAAAAAAAAAAAAAATATATATATATATATAAATTTTTTTTAAATCCGGTTAAAATAGAAAGACTTCGAAGACCCGGTATTCGAGAAACACAGAGCCTCAAAAATAACTTATCAAAATCCGCGCCTATATTCAGAGCCTCAAAAATAACATTTAAAAATTCGCGCCTATATTCAGAGCCTCAAAAAGAACTTTTAAAAATCCGCGCCTATATTCAGAGCCTCAAAAATAACTTTTAAAACTCCGCGCCAATATTCAGAGTTCCAAAAATAACTTTTAAAAATCCGCGCCTTTATTCAGAGCCTTAAAAATAACTTTTAAAAATCCGCGCCTATATTCAGAGCCTCAAAAATAAGTTATAAAAATTTGCGACTATATTCAGAGCCTCAAAAATAACTTTTAAAAATCCGCGCCTATATTCAGAGTTCCAAAAATAACTTTTAAAAATCCGCGCCTATATTCAGAGCCTCAAAAATAACTTTTAAAAATTCGCGCCTATATTCAGAGCTTCAAAAATAACTTTTAAACATCAGCGCCTATATTTAGAGCCTCAAAAATAACTTTTAAAAATTCGCGCCTACATTCAGAGCCTCAAAAATAACTTTTAAAAATTCGCGCCTATATTCAGAGCCTCAAAAATAACTTTTTAACATCCGCGCCTACATTCAGAGCCTCAAAAATAACTTTTAAAAATCCGCGCCTATATTCAGAGCCTCAAAAATAACTTTTAAAAATTTGCGCCTATATTCAGAGCCTATAAAATAACTTTTAAAAATCCGCGCCTATATTCAGAGCCTCAAAAATAACTTTTAAAAATTTGCGCCTATATTCAGAGCCTCAAAAATAAGTTATAAAAATCCGCGCCTATATTCAGAGCCTCAAAAATAACTTTTAAAAATCCGCGACTACATTAAGAGCCTCAAAAATAACTTTTAAAAATTCGCGCCTATATTTAGAGCCTCAAAAAATAACTTTTAAACATCAGCGCCTATATTTAGAGCCTCAAAAATAACGTTTAGCCTGTGAGCGGAGCAGTATAGTCGGACGGGGCCGACCATATGATACCCTACACAACTTCCACGAAAATCTAACTTTCTGTGGTTGTATATTCTCAGCTTGGGCAATATTTCGCGATATTTGCACCCTCTTGACTGACTAGATGTCAACAAATATTTGTAATATTCAGTAGACTGTACTTGTCCAAATTCTCTTCACCGGGGGTTGTGTTGCGATGATCGGCTTTCAATTGTGGCCTATAGATCGACTCGAAAAAAAAAAATACAAACAGTTCATCCCAAAATTATTATCTGATCATCACCGAAAATTATAGGTGTTGTCCTTGACCATACAAAGATCCTCATGGAAAATTTCAAAGCGATCAATGCTATATTTCCGCCCTCTAGTGTTGTAATGGGTTACTAAATAATATATGAATACGTAAGCACCTATGAGTATGTACGTGTAACTCCCACATACGCGTACATACAGCAATGTAATTGGTATCAATTTAAAGGTAAACCACTCCTCTTGGATATACTTCGCAGGTCTATGTCCTTCAGGGAGTAAATATATTCGCCATAGAAAACAATTTTTGTAATTTTTCACACAAAAGTCAGGGTCCATTTGACCCGCTAAATATTGACAGATCTTTATCGAAACAGGCATGCTCATTCTTTGGCCCAATCCCCTACTCCATGTAAAATTTTTCGATGCTCGGGTCATAATTGCGACCAGAACCAGTAAGGAAAGTAGTAAAGTCGGACGGGGCCGACTATATGATACCCTTCACCAATTTGAGCATAGTCAACAGATGAAATAGAAGCAATATCTAAATCTGAACCGATTTCAACGATTTCAGGAAACTTAACACACATCATTCCAGACCTCATCCATAACGCAGTGCCAAATTTCGTGCAAATCGAAAGATATATAGGGACTTTGGTAGACCATTTACATTAAATCGGACGAAAATATATATAGGAGCTATATCTAAATCTGAACAGATTTTCAGGAATCTTAACACACATCATTCTATAACTCATTTATTACGCTGTGCCAACTTTGGTGCAAATCGAAAGATATATAGGGACATTGGTGCACCATTCAGATTAAATCGGATGAAAATATATATGGGAGCTATATCTAAATCACCGATTTTCAGGAAACTTAACACACACCATTATATTCCTAATTGATTACGATGTGCCAACTTTCGTGCAAATCGAAAGATATATAGGGACTTTGGTGCACCATTTAAATTAAATCGGACGAAAATATATATGGGAGCTATATCCAAATCTGAACCGATTTTCAGGAAACTTAACACACATCATTCTATACCTAATTCAGTACGCTATGCCAAATTTCGTGCAAATCGAAAGATATATAGGTACTTTGGTGCCACGTTTACCTTAAATCGGACGAAAATATATATGGGAGCTATATCTAAATCTGAACCGATTTTCACGAAACTCATCACACACCATTATGGACCTAATTCAGTACACTATGCCAAATTTCGTGCAAATCAATGATATATAGGTACTTTGGTGCACTATCGTGAAAATATATATACTATCAATCTGAACCGATTTTTCCCAATTTCAATAGGGTTTCCTTGGGCCAAATAAGTGACCTATACCATATATACCAAATCGGATCATAAATGCGACCTGTACTTTGTTCACACAAAATACAGGGACCATACGGACGGACAGACGGACATGCGTAAATCAAAACAGAAAGTGATTCTATGCATATTCTCAAAAGGAACCATGTGCCTACGTTTCCTTTTGCCTGTTACAAACATTGCACAAAGACATAATACCCTGTACCATAGTGTGGTGAAGGGAAAAACCGAAAAAAATTAATTTTTGGTCCATTTCATCCCCTAAATATTAACCGATATTTACCAAAAACAATAGGGGTCTTCATTGGCCAGAAGCCATCCTACATGCAAAACTTCGTGAAGATAGGTCCATAACTGTGGCCTGTATCGTGTTTACAAATTATAATAGACAGACGAACAGACGCACACACATGTCTAGATCGACTCAGCTAATCGAGGCATCGGTATACTTGAAGGTGGGTCTAGGACCAATATTCCGCAGCGTTACAAACTCTTGGGGCTGCACAAAGCTATAATACCCTGACAACATAGTTGTGTAGGGTATAAAAATCCACGACTTGAAAAAATTCCAGACCTTGAAAAAATATTTTTTCGAAGACATATTTTTAAAAAATCCATGCCTAAGGATAGTTTTTGAAAAAT